>NW_015152597.1:0-3171 GCF_000732505.1 Cyprinodon variegatus
TTTCTGAGACACATTGTGCTTCATATAAACCACATCCTGTATAGTATCTGGACTTTTTGGCATCTCATCATCTCACCACATGTCCTTCAGTACATCATTAAACTTCCTCTTCATGAGGTTTGTGTGCTGATGTCTCTAAATAAGGGCAGGAAACCAGTTCCTCTTTTAGTCTGTTTTACACATTTACTTAATAAGCAGAAGCAACTTTTAGGTTCTGCTCTCTTTTATGAATAATGATTTTCGATTGTTGTCTGGAAGTTTATTTATTTCTTTAGGCATAAATTATTTAGCTTGAAACTAAAACTTTAAAATTCAAATCTGAAATTTCATTTGTAAAAAGTGAGTAATCTATATTGGTAACTGTTGCATCTAGATAATGACGATTATAAATAGTAACTAATAAGTGTGTTTATTTTTATGTCCGTGTTAAAGTTTGATGTAATTAAGGTGCGAAACTGCTTCAACAAATCAGCACATTTGAGCAGATAATGTATCCAAATAGAAAAATGCAATGGTGTACAAATGGGAGAAGAAGAAGAAAGCAACTGCAACAAGCTAAATACATTTGTGCAAATCTAACTTTAATAGTTTAAAAACATTAAAATGCATTAAAATAGAGCTTTGACTCAAACATCTCAGAGTCTGCATTGAAAGTAAACAAGTCATGCCAGCCGCTTGCATGTTAGCATTAGCTTTACAGGATCAACATTCATCATGCTTTATTTTTAACAACGAGGAACAGAGTTTCACAGACTTCATTACAAAGGAAAAAACTGGCCGTTAGAAATTTACAGTCAACCTATTTTACTCTAGATTATTTACAGCTATACTGAGTGTAAATCTGCTCAAGTCTTGGAGTTAACAGCCGGTGACAAATGTGACAGCCATGCAGTGCAACTTAGAGTAGATTATCCACTATTCCAGCGGTCCCCAACCGTTTTTGCACCACGGACCGCTATATGTCAGACAATATTTTCACGGACCGGCAGGTGAAGACACCTCTGCAGTTGAATTAGTGGGAGCCCTGAGCTTGTTTCTCCGAAACAAGCCATTCCCATCTAGGCGTAATCAGAGTGTGCTCCTGATGTCCAGTCTGCTCCGTAGCTTTGTTTTGGTCGCTGTAGCCGCAGAAAATCCCGCTTTACAAAGATAGGATGAGTCTTGATCTAGCTGCACTATTCTCTGAGGGCCCGGTCACATCTTGCTGATTTATCCAGTGTCTGCCTGATGTCCCAGAATCTCCTAAAACGCTTTCATACGGTGTACTTTCTATGTACTTTTTTTTTCAGTTTTGGGCGTATACATAAAGTATTCATAACGCGTCCAGAACTTATGTCTAACCACAGCCTAATTTGTGCATAACGCACGGCAGCGAAATGCCTTTGAAATGATACAAAACCCAAGGTCCTGAGGGGGGCAGCGATGCGCCGGGAGGCTCCCGGCCTGCATAAAAAACCTAGCTGCTGTTTACCGGCCGCCAATACAAAGAATAAATAAAAAGAAAAAGAAAGATACTGCAGTGGCAGCAGATTGAGCGTCATGTCTGCTAGGAAGTGTGTTGGTGGTGGGCGTGAACGCAGGAAGGATCCATCACACTCACCTTCTGGCTCACCCTATTATGGGGATGACGTCTGGAGGAGAACTGACGGTTTCCTCCTGTGAACCCCCTTTATACCAAAACGCTGCCAATACGCCATTATACAGTAGCTGGAAGTTAGAAACACGTTCAGCGCTCGTCTGGAACACCTCAGATACCTTGATATGCCTTGGAGAGAAGTTCTTGATAAGTTACGCAGAAATTATGCACAAGTTACTCAGAGGTTTAGGATCAGCTAGACGCCACGACTGATGAGGAACTGACACTGAACGGATGTCGACCATCAGATAACTGACCTGGAACTGACGGCCCATGGATGGCAGACGCTGGCGTACGATGGAAGAATGCAACGTACTCGCCGTATGTTGACGTGTTTTAGCATACCCATAACAAAACGTACCCAAAACTTATCCAATGTATCACAGCGTTTTTGCCAGATTTTTTTCCCACGTCAGGCAGACTGTGGTCTAAATTGTCAAGGTGTGACAGAGACTTGAGAGGTTTTTTCTTGATTTCTAATTCTAAAATTATTAAAATTAATTCTGAATAATTTAACACTGGCTATGGAGTAAATTTTACACTATTAAGGAAAGGGACCATTTTCAAACCCTCCTTCCTTTCCCTATATCTCAGCACAAAGAATGGAACAAAGCCTGTAAACAATCACCCCTATGCAGTAAATGTCACCTGGCTGGGACTTAATCCTATAACAGCTGATTAAGGCCTCCATGGGTCAAATGTTTTACTGCTGCCTCACCGCCAACCCAGTGCTATCCCAGGGGGGAGTTTGGCTGTGAGGGATCTCAGACTTTAATCAGGGGGTGATTCCACGGTGCAGCAGCTTTCAGTTGATGTCATGAAATGAATGACACCTACACAGGGAGAGGCTGCGTCGCAATGAAAGTTTCTCTCTTCTGGGTTGGAAACAAAACACCAGAAAGCAACAGTTGTGTTGATTATATGTATGAGTTTCTCTATGGATCAAAAACAGCAAAGCTACTGCTTTAAAGTAACAGTGGAATAAAGAGAAGGTGAATCATTGTTGATGGTAGAGGTCGTAGCTTTCCGAGGTTCAGAGTAGATGTCAATTTCACGACCACAGGGGGCGCTGTTGGGTGAGGCAGGCTGGGATAAATGAACTTCAGAGTAATTTACTTCATCCCCGTCATCCTGGAAGAAAACAAGAAGAAAACTTATTTTGTACATTTATATTTTCTAATCGTAATAATAACTAATTTCCTAATTATTTGCTGAACGTTTGGAGTCAATTAGATTTCCAGCAAATATTAATAGTTGTAAATCATGTTTGTGATCTTATGGATTAAATACATCATAAAAAAACATTTTTTGATCACATCTGTGTGAAACCTCGTAAAGATGGTGAGAACCCATAAATATTAAATAACAATCTGCTGAAACAGAACAGAAACTAAAAACCTCAGTGCTCCAAGTTCCTGCACTGTGTGTGAGAGTGAAACTATATAAGAGGACATTGGTTTTGTGTTTTGGTAACACAGAATGGATGGATACAACTGAATGAAAAATACCAAATTTGCTCATGAGTGTAAATATCT
>NW_015152597.1:3610-6645 GCF_000732505.1 Cyprinodon variegatus
TGGTGAGAACCCATAAATATTAAATAACAATCTGCTGAAACAGAACAGAAACTAAAAACCTCAGTGCTCCAAGTTCCTGCACTGTGTGTGAGAGTGAAACTATATAAGAGGACATTGGTTTTGTGTTTTGGTAACACAGAATGGATGGATACAACTGAATGAAAAATACCAAATTTGCTCATGAGTGTAAATATCTAACACTAATATCATTGATGCTGTTCAGACTGTAGATGGACTAATATACTATATGTGTGTGTTTTGTTTTTTCTCAGTATCAGCCAGTACATGTGTGAGTCGGCTGATTTATTAGGGAATTCTAAAAATCAAGAATCTGGCCAAATTTATTAGTCCTCCATAACCCTGAGATCCCAGGATGCAGACCAGGAAGCAGAGTCGTAGTTTAGTTTTAATAAATTTGTATTAAAATTGAACATCACTTAATGTTTTAAGAATTTTACAGAATGTGCTCCACTTTTTTATCGAACAATACTACAGAGGGCAAACATTCAATTAATTCCTTTTAACATTTTGTTGATAAATTACTTCTTCTGAGAAATGCACTAATTTACGAAATTTAGCCTCTTTTGTAGAAGGATACATTTAACAATAGGAGTCTGGCTCCTGGTTTAGTTTAAAGCTGTTCTTTGAAGCAAAATGCCAGGGAACTGGAGAGAAAATGGCGCCCTACGCACCTACAGAGATCCTACTTAATCTGGACTAACTTTCTGCTGCTGTATAAAACAACTGTTTGCTAATGAGCAGCATATTTCTCTGCATTATCAAAAGAGAATAAGAATAATCCAGAATATCTTTTTAATCCAGTTACCAAACTTACCCAGAGCCATAGCTCTGTTGAACCGTCCATCCCACCTGATCTTAGCAGTAATGATTTTATAGGATTTTCTTTTTTATAAAAATAATGATTTTATTAAAAATAAGGTAACTGGCACCCCTCTAAATATGATCGGTTTATCTCTGGAAGGTGAGGCAGCATCTGAGGTAGTCACGGAATCTGAACCGGGTTTAGACTGCTTTGATCAGTTGAACTTTCAGAGTTAGCAAAACTGTTGTTTCCATCTAAGCCTCTAACTTGTGTTTTAGATCCAGTTCCAACCGTGTTACTTAAGGATGTATTCGCTATGTTTTCCACCTTCATTTCAGATGTGATTAATCTATCCCTGTTACAGGGATATGTACCTCAGGTTTTTAGGTTTACTGTATTCAAACTTTTGCTTAAGAAATCGTCTCCTGATTTAAATGATGTCTTGAATTATAAACCTATATCTAACCTTCCTTTCTTATCTAACATTTTTGAAGAAATAGTTGCTAATCAGGTGTGCTGTTATGCTGATGATACCCAGCTATATCTGTCTATAAATCCTGATGACACTAAACTATTACATAGGATTATGTATTTCTAGAGTTTTCCTCTTTCGTCTGTGAGATATTGCAAAAATTAGAAATCTCCTGTCCAGGGGTGATGCTGAGAAACTAGTCCATGCATTTGTTACTTCAAGGCTGGACTATTGTAATTCTTTACTATCAGNTCATGAAAGCCAAACCTGAAGATCTCAGTTTGGATTCCTTCTTCAGCTCTTGGATAGAGCAAGGAACAAACCCAAGCCAGAAACCTTCTAGCTCGGAACTAGACGCTGCTGCTGCTTAAACTCTCTGCCACATCGTTGACTCTGGACCTACGGTATCTCACCTCACGGCTCTGTTACAATCTCCTCAAGCTACATCTTGATTCTTCTCTCTATCAATCCATCATCAGCCTGGCTAACCAAACTCTCACCTCTCCAGAAACTCTGAGACCAGTCCAGGACCAGTACCAGAACCAGATCCAGTATTATATCATTGTACATCTTTCAATAAACCTTGTTAAACTTTCCTTCAGACTCCGTTGTGTTCTGCATGTGGGCTAAGACCTTACACCCAATCATGACAATGATGCGATTTGAGCGAGATAATAGTCTCCGATAATCTCACCTCCTGTGCCCTTCCAGTCAGCCAGTGATGCGCGATATGACACGCTATTATTCTGTGCTGTTATTGGTTACGACCACATGGGGGGTTGGGCTGTGTGTGTTAAAGGGGTACCACATTACAGGCTCGTGTTAGAGGCCTATCCTTTCCGATTTAAAAAAAACAACTAAACTTTAAGTCATGTTTGAACTGATGCAGCTTGGTCTGTCTTCTACTCACCCAATTTATAGACACAAAATAGGCTTCAATAGCTTCTGTTCTCTGCTCCTCCCTTCTCTTCGCTGGTGTTGCCACCTCCCCACGCTATTGCCCGTCCTAAAAGGCGCTATAAGACACTAGATGACATCATCGCCCAATTTGCATATTTCATATCATCCTGTATCAGTGGGAGATTCGGAATCCCCGTCTTTGTTTGTTTCTTTGGGTCTGTCAAAGCGTTGCAGAAAGACGGATGGGAGGGAAAACTTGTGGGAATTTTAAGAGTATTAGCTTTTATAGAAAGAAACAAGTAAATAAAATACATGTAATTCAGCCATTGAATTAAGTCAGTTATTGTCATTAATTCGCTATTAGTTGTTTGCCAACCAATGAAAAAAAGCTCAGTAAGAAGCAGAAAGGGGATAATTTGAAAAAGCACCAGTTCATTTAAAAAAATATAAAAACGGTTTTATATATTAATTTGTAACCTTGAATGAGATTAGTAGGAGCTTTAAAAATATGCATTTCATTTGCAATCTGGATTCCAGTTTAAAGGTTCTCTCTCTTTCTGTGCTGCAGAGCAGCATGAAGGCAGCCTGCGCTGCATGAATCATGACAGCAGACAAAATAGAGG
Source organism: Cyprinodon variegatus (assembly GCF_000732505.1). NCBI lineage: Eukaryota > Metazoa > Chordata > Actinopteri > Cyprinodontiformes > Cyprinodontidae > Cyprinodon > Cyprinodon variegatus. Next base: position 6,429 of record NW_015152597.1, read on the forward strand.
AGAGCAGGAGAGAGCAGAGTTTGGCCCTTTTATATGTTGTTGCCAAAGTCTCCAGTAGCAGTTAAAAGTGGCTAGGTGTGTTACTAGAAGCTGTTATTGAAATAAAAGCATTAGAGGGGTCTGAAAAGTCGCTAAATATAGCAAAAAAAAACAAAACATGAAGCTTGCAGTACAGCTATTCGCATCGTTTCTTTTCAAATGGTTTGGTGCTGTCTGT
>NW_015152597.1:9325-10665 GCF_000732505.1 Cyprinodon variegatus
AAAAAGTGAACTAAGAATGTGAGCTAGTTCATTTTGAGCTTATTCTTTTTAATTATGAACTGGCACAGTATTGTTTGAGGGGACCATGTTATCAAATGGAAATCTGCCCTGATAAGGACTAAATGAAATTGAGAGGAGGTGAACCAATGACTTGGCAGTCCATTTGAAACTGGACTAATCTGACAGTATTTTAAGGTATACAGTGATGAAAAAGGGGAAACCATCTGGTGGAATTTTCCTCCCTGGGGTAAAACACAATCTGCCTTTCTGTCATTCCTGAAATTTGTGTGAGATAGCATTAAACCGTAAGCTACTGTTTTCAGGGAAAAAGATCTAAAAGTAATCAGGAGGCTGGTTGTCCCTTCGTTAAGCCACGATAAGAAGGTTTGTGTATAAAAAGGGGAGCTATAAGAGGCTTTACAGCCCAGCTTTATTAAAATGATCTGACATCTACCTGCCTTGAAAACTAACCATACAGAAAAAAAACACATTGCCTGGACTAAAGCCTGCTTGATTCTGTTGGTGTTAACCTTAAAGCATCCTGCAAAAAGCATTTAACAACACTTCACAACAAATCACAAAACAGTTCATATGCCAGACTGTTTCTCTACACTGTCTCATTTCACACTTCATATTATTTTCCGTCTGCCATTATGCAATAAATTTACAGAGGAAATGTCTTAATGGGTAACATGTACCGCAGGGCTCTGCACAGCACTGCATCAACCTGCAGCTCTTAGACTAAAGGCCAGTTCTCACTGTGATGGTCAGTTGGAGATTCTTTTTATTTTGATACTGTTATCATTTCCCATTTTCCTACTTGATTGAAGCTTAAAAGCCAAAGCAGCTCAGATCGTGCCAACATAAATCTCCAGGCCCATTAATCCGCCCTGGTGCCGTCTTTGCACAGAACTGCCCAATAGTGTCTGGATATTCATGGGGAAATTAAATGAATGACATTCAGCAAGAGCTCACCGCTGGTGCAGATTGGATGGTAAAATAGGTAAGGCTGCTTTGAGACATGGCTGCTGATTATTTTTCTGTGTATCCAATATGAAGGAACCCATGGCCTCTGTGGAGACTGATAAGGCCCAAAACCTTTCTTTTTTCATTTTCTATTTTATTTTATTCTATTTTTTATTTATTTTTTTTTGGCTTTTCTTAATTTCTTCACATTCTAAACCAAATATATTTATTTCTAATTGAAATTTGAATATCACTTAAATTAAACCTTGGTATCAGTCACATAAACAACTGGCTTATACACTCACCGGCCACTTTATTAGGTACCCCATGCTAGTAACGGGTTGGACCCCCTTTTGCCTTCAGAACTGCCTCAA
>NW_015152597.1:13573-16170 GCF_000732505.1 Cyprinodon variegatus
GGGAGTATTTCGTCTCCACTGTCGCTACAAGCATGCTTGGTGGGAGGGATTGCTGAAGAGTCAATGAGTCGATGCAATCAAGTTTAGCTATGCAAAGTGCCTTGAAGTGACATGTCTTGTGCAACAGATGTTTTGGTCATTGGGAAAGTGGTGTGATTCTTTCCCAAACATCCTTGAACTGGTCCCCCATGGTTCCCCTTTGCCGGTGGTGGGGGACGGCGTGGGGTCACACCTTCAGGCTTGGCCTCAGTCAAACAAAGTGGAACCTGTCCACAAATACCTCTCTGCAGTGTGTGGTACCAGCGCCGTCATACCAGGCTACATCGCTTGTTTCAATTTATTTGTCTAACAGATTTCAGTTTGTTCACTTTAATGATAAATCTTCCTCAGGCTCCAGGGTTAGCTGTGGAGTACCACATGGATCAGTGCTAGGGCCGATTAGTCTTCAATTCGACATTTGAGTGAATGCTCTCATCATAGTCTCTGTGCGTGCGTCATACAAAGATGCTCTCTTATTTGCTTATTTTATGGGCTTAGAGGAGAACACACTATGGTTAGAAATACAAGCTGCGCGCAAGTCATACACAAGGCTCTCAATGCACCAATATTTGCTGCGTTACACATACCAACATGAATAATTTAGGCATAAATAAAGTGTTTCAAAGGAGTGATCATGGCACTCTGCATCATCAGTGCTGTCTGCCAGCTCCGTGAAACGCACCGCTTCAGCTTCTCTAGACGCGCTGCAGACAGCATGCGTGTTCATGTGTTTTGTCTTCTATAATTATGCTGCTATACGTCGGAGGGCTTACATACCACCTTTCTTCATTCTGCTGCATTCCATCTCCATTCTCCCATTCTGCAGTATTAGTAGGTGAATCACAGTCAGCCTGGTCCTGTTGGAGGTTTCTTCATGTTAAAAGGGAGATTGCTTCCCCACGGTCGCTGCCTGCAAGTTCGGTGTTAAAGATTGCCGAAGAGTCAGCAAACGCAAATAAAAATCAACACCGTGAGGAGGATTCTCTGGTCATTTCATATGTCAGTGACTTAATGCAAACAGGTGGCCTTGATTGATACAATCTTTTAATTAATCAGAAATAGCTTATTTAAATAGTTATGTTTATTTTAAGATTAGTTTTTGCAGTGTTGATGCTCAATGTAAGGGTTTTTTGCTGAGTCAATGACGAAATGCAACATCCTATCAACTATTTCCTTAGCCAGAAAACGTTTAACACATCTGTACGGAAGAGGATTAGGGCCACTGAAAAAAAAAAAAAAAGTTAACTGATTTTTAAATTTTATTTCAGTATAGTATGGGAAAAAAGTCAGAATTCTGACTTTTTTTATTGTCCGAATTCAGTCAGAATTCTGACTTTGATCTCAGAATTCTGACTTTTTTCCCATGTTAAACTGAAATAAAATTTAAAAATCACTTTACTTTTTTTTTTTCAGTGGCCCTAATCCTCTTCCGTACATCTGGACATATGATTCGATTAAATTTTATCTACGAAGTGCTGTTGTTAGTTGGCGCAGTATCAATAAACTAAAGGGACCATAAACTAAACTACTGTGAACACAGATTTAAAACTCGCTAAACAGGTTTTTATCTTCACTAGAAATCAGGGCGGCAATAATTCAAACGCTGTGAAGTCAGAATTGAATATTGCTTCTAAGCATTTTGTCAGACATCCTGCTGTATTTGCTTTTAAGTTGTCGTTGTTTCTTATTTTTCATATACATATTTCATTGTAAATATAAATATCTATTCAGCTTTAAGCAAGCAAACAACTAAAAAAAGCAACACATGAAGGAAAGCACGGAAAAGGAAAAATATAATTTTTACTCATTTTAATCAAAACTTAGAAGGACTTGCTTCCCCCTTCCAACAAATAATCAAGATATATATCCACCCTTGATTTAATTTAAGACGCTACATATAATCCTCATGACTTTAGTCTGGGTCCATTTCCTCTGGATTTTAATTTAGTCTTTGCAGATTTTATCCAAGGCTTTTTTCAATCTTCTGCTGGATGTAACATCAACTCACAAGATGACTAATGTTTTAATCTGAAAGATTAACCTCAAAGTCAGAGTCTTAAGAAAAAGCTGCTTTGGAGCAACAAAAACATTGTGCTGACAGATAAACAAATATGGATTTCTTTGCAGGATAGGTTCATCCTTTCCCCACCAGTGGTCTATGTTGTCTGAAATTTGGAACAGAAAGAAGTTGAAAACATGGTTTTTCTATTAGTTTCTGTCTGTAAGGCAATAAAAGCTGGTGAGGAGGAACTGCACGCAGGTGGAGGAACTGCACGCAGGTGGAGGAACTGCACGCAGGTGGAGGAACTGCACGCAGGTGGAGGAACTGCACGCAGGTGGAGGAACTGCACACAGGTGGAGGAAGCGGTCGAGCGGAGGGTGTTGCGCAACCTTACATCCAGCATGGAAAACACTTTCCACCCGCTGCTCCAGAATGTAGAGGAGCTGAGCCTTTAGTGACGCACTTAAAGACCCTCTGTGTAAAAAGACGCGCAGGTCATTCATCGCTGCTGCCGTCACACTGCAAAAACATCTAGAAATAAGTAAAAATGTCTTAA
>NW_015152597.1:17313-18487 GCF_000732505.1 Cyprinodon variegatus
AAATAGATCCCGAGGGCCGATCAGTAATCATGTCTGTTCTTAGAATACTATGTCTTCAGTACAGGGGCCATAACAGGGGCCAGGACATGATCTACAGGGGGTCTGGCCCTCGTTGGCCCCTGTCTAGAACCGCCCATGATCAATGCACACATTTAGCGACACACAGGAGCTCTTTCAAGCTGGGCACCGTTTCATTCACAACACCTGTCCCGTCAACCAGGAATCAGAAATACTTTAATAATCTAAGGGAGAGATTACTTTAGTTACATTACTCCATCTGTAATAGAGTGACTATAGGACCAGTTTGATAGAACACTATTTCATACAATATTTTTAATTAGGGGGTCCCCGCTCCATCTCGCCAACGATTTGGGGGTCCTTGGCCTGATTTAGAGTATTGACTCTAGAACAGATCATGAAACTCATCAGAGTGGCCAGATCTCTGTGTTCTCTGTGTGATCAAATACAAAAAGGAGATAAATGAGAAGCAATAAAAGGGAAGAGCAAAACACAAAATGTGATCTGGTTCCATAGAAATAATGCATGTTCATTACTCTGGTACTTTTACATTTTATTGGTTTTACTTAAGTATCCGTGAAAGTATTGGGTACTGCAAGAAGAACAGAACCACAGTTTAAGGCGATAGTCTCACACATAAATCAAAAGTACTTCTGAGGAATGGATCCCAGCTACATGCAGTACACAGGATGACACACAGCTCAAGCATAACATTCAGGAAAAACGGTCGATTGAAAGAAACAACTGGCAGATTTCACTTACAGTAATTCAGTACTATGAAAAACGCATCATACATCCAGGAATAAAGCAAAGACACATACAAAAACGAACATTATAAATGGAAAATACTTCTATTATTTAAATAAAACATTTGTCTTAAAATGAAGAAATGGCCAAAAAGTTCATTCACAGCTGAAAGAAAAACATGATTAGTTTTGTGTCACCTAGCTAACTTATCCATTTAAGCCCCGTCCACACGAAGCAGAAACGAACACGAAACGCTAATATTTTCCAGAACGTTTCTCGTAAAGACGGAGACGTAAAATAAATGTGATCGTCCACACGAATGCATGAAAACGCTGCAAAATGTATGCCAGGCCTGTAAGTGGCGCTGTGGTGCCAAAGCAAAAATAGGCGACGAAATGTTGGGCATGCG
>NW_015152597.1:21054-22310 GCF_000732505.1 Cyprinodon variegatus
CGGGGCCTTAGTAAAAAAGAAATTGGAAGGAAACAACCAACACTGAAGAAGAAATCTAAAGGTTTAAGTAAGTTTGAATATTTCCTACAAATGGCTAGTTGTATCCAGTTAATCTAGCTAACTCTAGAGGTGAATTTATATGTTAAGCCGGTTTGCCATTTCAAGAACAAATTTGAAGTTGTGCAGGGGTTGGAAGCAAGGAAAAAGCAAACAAACACCTTGGTACCTGGGTTAGACATGTTGGTTATACAAAGATTGGCATATTTTTACAGGAACAAAATAAATAAAAGAGTGGGGAACCTAGGTTCGTACCTCATAACATCTTAAATGTTGGAATTATTGGAAATTGTGCTGTTTTTCTTAGTTTGTATGATTTTGCTTCTCGTTCAAATAGACAACTGAGAAAAACATGCTTTAATACAATTTTATTGGCTATATTCAAATATTTTAAAAGGAGAATGGAGATAGCCTTCTGTTAAATTATAGAAATTTGCATTTAGATAAACATCAGGTTTAGTATCACTGATTTCAACATAAGGACAGGTTATCACAACTCTTTAATATTCCCACCATCATTTCAAACCCCTGCTCTACCCAAACCTACGGAGCCCCTCTGATGACATGGTCAAAAAAAATGTTTAATTGTGGCCACAAAGTAGTATTTCGTGGCCACGCAATAAGTTTAACATGCGCACGAAATACTTATTAATAATATTAACATCATTCCTGGACAACTGGGTAAGCAATTCGAGCGCGCCTTCTCTAAGGTCTAAGGTGCGCTCGATTTGCTTACCCAGTTGTCCAGGAATGATGTTAATATTATTAAGTATTTCGTGCGCACGTTAAACTTATTGCGTGGCCACGAAATACTACTTCGTGGCCACGCAATAAGTTTAACGTGTGCACGAAATACAATTTCATGGCCACGCAATAAGTTTAACTTGCGCACGAAATACTTAATAATATTAACATCATTCCTGGACAACTGGGTAAGCAAATCGAGCGCGCCTTAGACCTTAGAGCGCTCGAATCGCTTACCCAGTTGTCCAGGAATGATATTAATATTAATAAGTATTTCGTGCGCACGTTAAACTTATTGCGTGGCCACGAAATACTACTTCGTGGCCACGCAATAAGTTTAACGTGCGCACGAAATACTTATTAATATTAATATCATTCCTGGACAACTGGGTAAGCAAATCGAGCGCGCCTTAGACCTTAGAGCGCTCGAATCGCTTACCCAGTTGTCCAGGAAT
>NW_015152597.1:22902-24402 GCF_000732505.1 Cyprinodon variegatus
TATTTCGTGCGCACGTTAAACTTATTGCGTGGCCACGAAGTAGTATTTCGTGGCCACGCAATAAGTTTAACGTGCGCACGAAATACTTATTAATATTAATATCATTCCTGGACAACTGGGTAAGCGATTCGAGCGCTCTAAGGTCTAAGGCGCGCTCGATTTGCTTACCCAGTTGTCCAGGAATGATATTAATATTAATAAGTATTTCGTGCGCACGTTAAACTTATTGCGTAGCCACAATTAAACATTTATTTTGTCCATGTCATCAGAGGGGCTCCATACAAACCCATTCACCCTAACAGGAACCTCAATTACCAAACAGAAACGAGTCGGAAAAGCGAAGCTGAAACTAGCCGCTCCGTTTCCCTCTGTGTGATGGCGTTATGTACCTAAACAGCACACAGAGAACTTGTCTTGGAAATATTTGAGAGATTTATGAGCATGCATACATTCAAGACTAGTTCTTAAAACCCAACATCAAAATCTACTTTTTTTTTTGCCACAAATTTGCCACAAAAATGACACAAATGTCAAAGATAAACAAAAATTACAAAGAGCAATATTTCATTTCCAAAGGATTAAAAATCACATTTCAACATTTCATGGATGCTTTTAGATTTCCTGCTTACAATGTTAGGGGATATACTTTGGTCAAACACAATTTTCTAGAAGACTGATATTTGTATTCATCACAGAGTATTGTATTATTGTTTGATCTAAAAGTAAAATCCTCCAAATGATTAGACTGCAAAATAATAGTTTCAATTCTCCAAACAGGAGCTGTTTTAGTGTTCATATTTAGACAACATTTCACAATATTCGGGGTGGTGTGAAACAAAACACTGCTAGTGGCACAGATGGTACCTTTTTCCAAACACTAAAATATTTCCCCAGTTTATTCACACTCATCAGGAGTTATAACCATAACCCCCACCCCATAACAGAGGAACAAAGCACCTCCTCTCTTCAGCCAGGTGAACAATCCCTCCTTACCGACCCTCAGGTATTACAGGACACAATCCCCCATTTAATGACGGTCCCCCCTTAGATGACCCACCTACAGAATCATAGACAGGTTTCAGATGTTATAGGCTAACAATGGAACCAAACGACCCACTCGTCGGCCTCAATTAGCATGTTTCCAAGCATTATTATACAAGGTCTATGTAAAGCTTTAAACTCTCTGCGGATCCAGACATTTGAATAGAGAAAGCTTCCTGGAGAGGAAGCGAAACGTCTTCAAACCTTGGAAACAAAGACCAGTGGATTGTTTTTAAACTTTTACGGAATCAGAAGTTATCTTTAAGTTAAAAAGATCAAAACATTGGCTCAGAAGCGGTTGGTAGACCAATTACAAACTTGAGTTAACGTTTTGTTGTTTTCAAAGTAGAATTCATCATATGACTTTTCGAAAAAATAAAAACGCTTTAGGCCCCGTCCACACGAAGTCAAACCCTGGCCTAAACGCACTAATTTTTCACCAAACCAGCCTCTCATCCA
>NW_015152597.1:28274-31379 GCF_000732505.1 Cyprinodon variegatus
TGGATGAGAGGCTGGTTTGGTGAAAAATTAGTGCGTTTAGGCCAGGGTTTGACTTCGTGTGGGCGGGGCCTTAAACAACATAAAGCTGCATGGAAGGAACACACATAGCTAATTTATTTATTGTTTGATAAATTGTTGCACTTTGTGAAATTTGGGGACTGGAGTCATCTGAGACGGCAATTGTCTGCAGATAATTTATCAAATTGAAGCTGTGACTGTGTGCTTAGATGATGGTCCATGTACAAAGACTACTTCAGGAAATTTATGGCTTTTCTTGAAAAAAAAAAAAAGCTAAAACCAAAAAAGAAATTCAGTTTTTGTCCTGTTTTTTCATTTACAAATCAAAAATGGTAAAACAGAAAACAGCCAATTTGTCTGTCTTGTCTCAAGCATTGAGAAACTATCATGATCTTAGCGCTGAAGACTGGCTTAGTTGCTCATTTCATCCATCTAGCTCTGCCCTGTTTCCCATCACTGCTCATCTGATGCTCCTGCTTCTATTTAAGCTGCTTGCTCCCAGTCAATAGTTCCAGAATATTGGCGAGCCTTTGGTGTTGAGAATTCTCTAGCAATAGTATCTGATTGTATGTCCAGTCAGAGTTGAGTATTTGCATAACAAGTATGAAAAGCCATTAGTGGAGCACCCATTCAACAAGTCACCATGAAAACAGGAAGTGCCAATTTCAGACCACTGGAACCAAATATCTTAATGCAGGAATGACAACAACAAAAAACAACAAAAAACTAATTGCAGAAAATATTTAAAACAACAACAATGTTTTGGTTGCAAAGGGAAGGGAGATGGTGTAGGAGAAGATTGCTGCTCGAATGAATGCGTAAGTTTATATGAAGTCTTTTAAGGCAGGCCGTTGCAACACGTGCTAAGATCTCTCTTCTCTCATTTGTTCCATTTGTAGATCACTAAAATAGGATTGTTCCAGGTCAAAAGTCCCAATCCTTGTAAAACCTATAACAGAAGCTTTACTAATTTTTTTTTTTATTACAGTTTTGCATCAGAGTTTTTGTTTAGGAGAAAAAATGTTTTTGTAATGTTCATTTTGACAAGAAAAAAAAAGTCAGATATAAAAATACCTATTCAGATAAACCAATATCTATCAAAACGGCTTGCCATAGCCTGACTTAATCATGATAACATTACGGGTAGAACTAGTTTAGTGGTTAGACGAAATCTCACGGAACACAGCTGTCAGCGTCTGCTGATGTCGTATAAAAAAGTTGTTCAAACAGGCAGGAACCTGTCCATCAACTCACGGGGTTCCTCCTCATTTTATTTCTCTCTTATATTACACAGTAAATACTGAGCGGCTGTCTGACTGTGCAGTTGTTTTTTATAATGCTGTTATCACACATCAATGTTCTGTCTGTGTAATGCTGTCAATGTGAGGACAGATAAGGTCTGGATGTCTGAATAAGGAAAGACAGCAAGATCTTTTTTTTTCCTTCTTTTGTTTTGGAATTGAAAAATGGATAACAGGATTGTTTTTGTTTTTGTTTCTAAACAAAACAACAAAAAGTGACTCGTTCTTATTTTTCTATTCTTTTATCTTATCTGGAAATAAAGAAACAGTTTGATTTCTGATTTTGGATTTCCCATTTAAAAAAAAAAAAGGAATGGTCAGCTTTTACAATGACCAATCGAAGCGACTCTGCTGCTAAAGTCGCTTTGACTCTAGCAGTAAAGTCGCTAAATGTTTTTAAGCAGTCATGCTCCTTACAGACAGTAATAGGGACCGGACCACAGCAGAGATATTTGCTTTGGACATCAGGATTTTCTTACATTATAGAAACAAGTCAATTGTTCATGAATTTTTATCTAATCAGTTGCAAAAACAAGGTCAAATGGGGAGATATTCCTTCAGCTGCTTGTTTCTTAGAAGCTTCTTGACATATTGAGGTCATGGACCCAAAAAAAAGGGAAAAATGTGTCGTGAACTCAACAAAAGACTCGAGTTCTTGCCATTTTGACAGTCTGGTAGTAGAAACCAGATGTTTCTAGTTATCATTATCGTCTTCATCACTGTCTCTCATTGTAATGCCTTGCATCCCTCCTTCCCTCACCGAAGCCGTAGCTTCTTCTAAGGTCAGCCGATTTCTTACGGTCTCATACATCTTAGAGTTTAACGTCGAGTCCAGCACTCCTTGAAGACGGAAATCACGGTACTTTTTCTGGCAGAGAAAAACACAGAAAGAGCTTTTAAAACATTTCCCTGTTGAATAAATAGGGCTTCTTGTTCTGTAAAATGTTCTTTTTTTAAAACAAAAATATTAGTCTTGGTTAATGCAGACAGGCTTCTGCACTGTCATTCAGAGAGTGGACTTGTGTGGGATGAAACTTGGGAAGTTTCCATGAGCAGTTATACAGGCCCATCATTGTAGAAGAGCTAAAAATCTTGTTTTGATATAGCTTAACTTTTTCAACATTTACACATCTTTACTTACTAAACAAAAAGGTTTCTTGATATACTTACCTTTTTATTTTATACATTAGTAATCTGTTTTATGCATAGGTAGGTTTATAGTGGGTTGTTTTTAAAATGTGTGGTGCATCATTCTCACTTTGACAATCCTGATGAGTATCTTCAGTTGATAAACATGAAGCTGCAGGTCCATGCGGTCAGTCAGCCAAGTTCCAATAAGGTTCATGCTGCTGGTGTACCATTGCTGTGGCAAAGGGAAAATAAAAGGCATGGATTAACATTCACACGATGCACAAATACAGAAAACAGAAGTTGTCAACAACAAAAATTGCATCTATCTGTTTATCTATGGTGGTGGGGGGAAAAAATCTTTAAAAAATCAGTAGCACAACTTGCCAGCAAACAGCCTTATTTACATTTAATTAATTCAGCCTGTGAAAGGCAAGATACCTCTGATGATCCCCAGTAGTGCTGGGCTATCTGAAGCCCCGCTTCGAGGCTTGTACCGAGTAATAAGGGGGCGTGTCAATGAAGCCCCGCTTCGAGGCCTGTGTTGTCGCGCTGAAAACCACGTGACTGGCAACAAACGAGGCCTCGCATTGCATTGGTCACGTGACTGCTTCATTTTGTGTGTCGGTTTTCAAAATAAAAGCGCGATGAATCCCGT
>NW_015152597.1:34424-36052 GCF_000732505.1 Cyprinodon variegatus
CTAACATACTAGTAGATCTACTGCAAACTACGGAGGATCTAAGCTTCCTTAGGACATAAGGTCTGCTCTGTCCCTTCATGTATATGATTTCACGGTTGGATCCCCTGTAGAGGCTGTTGTTCAGGTGAACAATGAGGTGTTTACCCTCCTCCATCACCAACGCTTATTTGACTTCATGACATCTACAATAATCTCCCTCGTTTTGTTAACATTCAGGATATGATTGTTTCCCTATCATCCCACAAAGTGCTTCTCTGTTCTGCTTCATGTCCATGTTTGATGCACCCAAGGACTGAAGAGTCATCCCCGTATTTCTGCCGATGACAGATCTCTGTCTGGTCATGAAAGTCAGAGGTGAATAGATTAAAAGGAATGAAACGACTATTATCCCCTCCTGTGTTACTGATTCCTTGATCAGACAGCTGAGCCTTCAGTCTGACAAACTGTAGTCTGTTTGTCCGGTAGTCTTTGATCCAAGCAAATGTAGATTCCTTCAGCTTAGTCTTCTGGAGTTTCTCACAAAGTCAGTCAGGTTGAATTGTGTTAAATGTTCTAGGAATCAAACATGATCCTCACATTGCTGTCTGCCTTGTCTAAATGACAGTGGGTTTGTTGAAGCAGGTGGATGATGGCATCTCTGTCATGTTTGGTTTCAGGTTCCTAACCCACATGCAGAACACTATGAGACTGGGAAAAAGTTCAAAGGTTCATTTAAGTAAAACACAATCAATAAACAGATCCAGGGTTATCAGATCCAGGACTGGTCACGAGTGGGTTCACTGAAGAGGGGGACAGAGGTGTTAGTGGATGTCCAGGTAATTTGCAGGTTGAAGGTATGCAGGTCTGTACCTGTTCTGGAGTTTGAGCAGAGCGGCAGAGGGGGGAAACCAGGAGGGTCCAGAGGCTGTCGGCAGGCTGAGGGCTTGGAGGAGGCAGAGCTTGGTTTGCAGATCACAGATTTGAGTTTCCCTTTCAGATTCTTCAGAGAGCGGGCAGGCAGGTCTTTGACAGGTTTGATTCTCCAGGGTTCTTCAGAGATCAGACAGACAGATTTCCAACAGAAAAACTCTTCAGGGTTTCAGACAGGTTCAACCATAACTGGCAAACACTCTGGCACTGGGATGATGTCCTCTGCCTCCTTATATACTGGTCTCCTGATGAGCAAACGAGCAACAGGTGGTGCAATCAGCTCCAGCTCCAGGAGACCTAGAACGCCCTCAGGAAGGGATCCTTGGCGCCCTCTGGTGGGCAAGCCTCCAGATCCCAACAATCTCCACTGAAATAAGCAGATCTAGCAGCAGAGACCTATGTTCAGTTAGACACAGTTTTTTTTTTCATAAACGCTATTAGGAATACAAAAATAAAAAGAAATGAGGGCATAAATAAGTTTCCATCAATAGAAGAAATACACTATTAGTTCATTTAAACAACTGTTTCTGTTTGAAATGCTGGTTGGTTAAAGTTTTTATACTTAAGGAAGAGCAACCATTTACGTGAGGTTTTTCACCAATCATTTATGCAGTGCAAGCATAGTAAAAAGAAACTGAAAAGGGTCGATACACAACCTGGTTCAAGATGATTGTTTTTCTGGGATTAAAGCTACAGTGTGTAATTTTCAGCGACATCTA
>NW_015152597.1:37427-38857 GCF_000732505.1 Cyprinodon variegatus
AATAACATAGTTATGTATAATATATTAAATTTCTGACTTTATATCCCTGTAATTATTACACACTGTAGCTTTAAAGACTAGTTTGAAAAGAGGACAGACCAGGTTTACTTTCAGTGAGAAATACAAACATGGGAGCAGAGTTATTGGAGATACATGTATCTAAATATAAATGGGCTTTATAAAGATTTAGGATAGAAAAATATTGATCATGAAGGAAAATGTAGCTGTAGTTACTGGTGAGATGAGGAAATTGAACTCATTAGCTTTCTAATGTAGTTTTAGAGATTTTCGGTCCTACTTAATAGTGTAGTTTAAATGTCTCCCAACATTTCAGGGAAAAAAGGAGATTTTCGGCATGTGATCTTCACTTTAAACCTGAATATGAAGTGATAATATTAAAATGCAAGTCAAGCTTGCTTTAAAGAACCATATACATTGGAGAAAATTGCTTTGATGAAGCAGTGCTTTGGGGAATCAGTGAAGTGACCTGGTGCCAGCAGCCTCCTAACTGTCACTGTGTGCCTGTGAAGGCTTCAGTGTGGCAGCAGGCCTGTGATCGCGCCCCGAGCACCACCCCCTGCTGAGAGGCCAGGCCTGGAGTGACTGATCCACTGACTGGCTGCTCTCCCTCCTTCCGTTATCCACTCCTCCTTCCCTTTTTCTTCTGTAGATTTTGCACCTTACCATGCAGCTTCCATCTGCAGACACTTTTACCGCAGCCATTTGGTGCTTATTCTGTTCTTCATTAGTTTATTTGTGTGGAAGGGAGCATTGTTTTTAGACAAATCATTCATATATTAAACAAATTAACATTAAATTAGTTAAATCTCTCGGATATTAGCCATGAATATGCTTCTTTTTCTTCCCTACAGCAACTTGTTCTGCTGCACGTATTAAGAACCATGTGTTAACTCTCATCGACTTCCATTGATTTTCAGTCATTTTCAACCCTTTCAATGCCCTAAACCTAACCATGACCATTGCATACCTCAACCTAACCCTAAACCAATTGAAACCTTAGCCCTAACACCAGAAAAATGTCCTAATTTTGTAACAAATGGTCCTCACTCTGAAGGCTAGACAGCTACACACACCCATACACACACACACACACACACAAATGTGTCTTACTATCTTTGTGAAGCCTTTTTATTGACTTCCATTACTTTCTGCAGCCTGACTGTGACCCTAACCCTGACCATTACGGCTTCATACCTAACCTTAACCCCAACCTTAGGTCAATTCTAACCTTAGTCCGTTACATGACCCTGACCCTAAAGCATTTCACTCATGAGGTCCAGGCATCGGGCCCCATAAGGCATATAATGTACTAAATACAAGAACGCACACATTTCTGTCCTGTGTTAGGTAGTGAGGACCATGTCTTGACTCCCTTTGACTTCTACTGATATTCAGTCATTATCATTTTA
>NW_015152597.1:41196-42496 GCF_000732505.1 Cyprinodon variegatus
TGACCAAAGATGTATTCTTAAATATCTAATTGATTAAATCACCATCACTTTTAAGTTTCTTACATTTTTCCCAATAAAATTCTATGCACCATTGAGGTATTATTATAATACTGTACTTATTAGTGATTGTTTGTATTTTTTCACAGACCACTGCTACACATCTGTTCCCAGTACATCATCTATGCTGGTATCTGATGGGAATGTTCTCACAGCAGGTGAGAATGTTGTCAAAGATTCTACCTCAGGTTCTTATTATTTGCCTTCCATGTTTAATGCTTCTTTCATGTCGTCTGTGATTAGTTCAGTAGTTTCTACATAATTCATTTAACATAAAATACAGCGATAATGATTATGAGGTTTAATAAAACGTCCCCCCTCCCCCAGTTATTTCTGTTTGCCTCTGCTTGTTTTATAATAGAGACCAATTGTCTCTAAGAGCTGAATGAGCTTCTATAGACAGTCACTTTCCTTGTGGTCAATAATTAATAACCGCTTGAAATTAAACTACCAGTTATTGACATTTACTGGTCAAGACACATTGGGTTTTAACAGCCAGTCAGGATGTCCAGCTGCATAGATAAGCGAGTTAAAAACAGCTGGTAATTGAGCAAAGGATAAGTTATAATCATTTCAACAACATTCACGTTATTGCTTAACCTTAATTGGAATAATAAATGAATAAACTGTAACCTCCATTACTAATAAAATCCTAATCAAACCAGTCAAATGAAGCAGCAAACATCCTATTGTGTAACTATCATCTATATAAGAAAGAAAGACGTTTATGAGAAAAGAAAAATAATTTATCCCAATCTTTTCTATAGGCTTCTCGAGGCTTTGGCAGGGGACTAGCGCTTACCGTCGGCCAAAACAAGCGAAATGTGGCTCTGAATAAATAATGCCGTAACCCGAAAGAGATCAAATCTGTGACATTCTAACAAGCTGCATCTGAAGGAAGCCTTCATGTCCTCAGCCTCAGTGTGTGTCTGCATTCGTGCGTTTTGACACTCCACAACATTGTGACGAAACCCTACCTATACCCACACCACATACATGCCATTTGTAACACGGACACACACACACAAACACTCCCCCCCCGCCCCACACACACACATCTACATCTGCTAGTCCATCCCCCTTTGAGTGAGAGCTGGGAGGGCGACCTCCTGCCCCCATCTGACACCAGCTCATAGCTCCCACTGAAAACCTAAAGCCACCGCCACACGCTCACACCTATCATTCATATCTGAATCTTAAAGGAATAGTACACCCAAAACATGATCAGCCTTCATTTTCTACT
>NW_015152597.1:45082-46127 GCF_000732505.1 Cyprinodon variegatus
TGCATTGTTAAACTTTATTGTCAAACATATTAATGGTGGCATGTCGGTTTATAAGGATCTTTTGGCCCAGAAGAAAAAAGAGCGACAACAACTACGGATAACTATGTTCTTCTCTCCAAAAAAAAACACACCTGCACCGCAGGATTTAGAAGGAAAAAAACGCCACAGAGCGGTGAAATACTGTACTTTACACATGAGTCACTATTTGTCCTGCTGTACTTTGTATTTTTTTTCATAATCATTTTTCATTTTCTCCCGTTCCAATGCGTCACGGCGGGGCGGCTCTGATCCCCGCAATATTAACCCTTCAAATAATTATTTATTTATTTATAACTATATTATTTTACAGTACAGTAGTTCACTGTATTGTTTTTTTATTCTCCAGGTGCAGTTTTATATTCTTAAAAACCTTTTACAGTGCAGTATTTCCTTGTTTATCTTTTAACTCTTCAATATTATTTTATTCTTATACAGTTTTCTAAGATCCACATTCGTTTGACAGTTTTTCTACAATCCTTTTGCTGCTGTAAACACCAGAATTTCCCCATTGTGGGACAATAAAGGGATTTAGCATTGCATTCTATTTTATTCTATTCTATTCTTTTCTAAATGACATCAAGCAAAGGGTAAACAGTGACACTGTAAAACCAGTCAGTGTTAGGCTGATTTTCCTGTGCAGGAAATGTTTTAGATTATTTACAGAGATGAAAGGAAGCCCAATGCTTCTATTCATATTTTAAAGATTTAATTATAACCAATTTTACATATTTTATAACTTTTATAAAAATGTTTTTTTTTTTTTAAACTCTCCCAGATTGTTTATCATTCACCAGTTCTAATTTCCAGTGAAGCTGTGGTTGCTGCTTGTGTCTGCCTTGGCATCAGAGTATTGACGATTCTTCCCAATTTTCTATCAAATTGAGGACTAATTTTTGCAAAAGTGGGGACAGTGCAGGCTCCTCTCCTGTGGAACCAACTACCAGTTTTAGTCCGTGAGGCAGACACCCTGTCTACTTTTAAGGCTAGGCTTAAAACTTTCCTTTTT
>NW_015152598.1:0-8559 GCF_000732505.1 Cyprinodon variegatus
CAGTGGGAATGGGAACGCTCCAGTGGGAATGGGAACGCTCCAGTGGGAGTGGGAACGCTCCAGTGGGAATGGGCACGCTCCAGTGGGAGTGGGAACGCTCCAGTGGGAATGGGAACGCACGCTCCAGTGGGAGTGGGAACGCTCCAGTAGAACGGCGCCATTATCTAAGCCTGGTTCATCATTATCTGGGTAGAACAGAGAGCCGGCCGCTAACCCGCCCTCACAGGCGGCGGCGTCGTTTCTGGCATTTGCCTTCCTCTTCCAGCTCCTCTTCCTCACCGCCACCCTGTGACCCGCCTGACGCTCCATCAATTATTCAGCCGTGAACTTTCTCTGCTGCTTCCCTGCTGAGGCCAGCAGCAGCAGAGCGCCGTCAGCGGCGTTCCTGGCCTGCGACAGCGTCTTTAACGGGCGGCCTCTGCTGTTTGCAGATCGTCTCCTCCAGGTGGATCCAGACAGCCGACCAAAGCTGTAGAATCAGAGCTTCGCTTCTCTGAGATATTTATAGATGTAAAGTCTGAGCAGCGAGTTGGCAGCAGAATCCAGATATGCAGATATCAGACGCTGCTCTGCCTTCTGATCACTGGAATATTATTAGAGCTGCAGACTTTGGTAAATCAGCTGCTGTTGGAGAGCAAAGATCTGGGATCATCTTCCTGCAGCTTCTATCTGCTGTAGATCTGTTTTCAGTTCAAACTGCTTCATCTTCATTTCTTTAGAATAGCAAAGGTCAAAGTTCAAACCAATTCCAGCAAAAAGCTTTCATTCAATTATGCAGACAGACCACCCCTCCCCAACCTGTTGCTGAGAGCTACAGATTTATCACTTTACCTCAATTAATAAAATTATAAAAATAAAACAATATTTTCAGCAGAAAATCGAAGGAAAGAAAGACTTTAGTTTTTCTGATTTTATCAAATCCATCATTGGGTGTTTTATGCATCATTGCTCAATACCTCTGAAAATCCCCCTCCCCCACTAGTTGCTGCAGTCAGTCCTCTGGTGTTCAGAGATTCATTTTTCTAACGTTTCTATTTTTACTTCAGGAAACAAACTTTAGGAGGCAGTTCCCATGGCGATGAGCTGCAGGTCAACCAGCAGAACGACTCCTTCATGTTTCACACGTTTTTACTAAGAATTTTAACCAGAATGGAAAACAGGCCTCAGCTCTGACTGAGGAGAGGAGATGGAAGCTCTCTGGTGTCTAAACACGCCTTGCTCTGGTCCAGGACGTGCAGTTCACAGATAGACACTAGGTGGTGCTATAGAGCTCCGCTTCTCTTCAGCCAAACCAACAACAGTCCCTAACGATTTCTGGATTTTAGGCCTGTCGCGATAATCAATAAATCAATTAATTGCACGATAAATAAAAATTATCCACGTCATTTAATTTATCGTCTCTGTGTGTTTTTTCTCCTATTGATGACGCTGGATGAAAAGGCTTAACTCTGATGCTATCCACTGACCCCTCCCCTTCCTCATTTTGAGGAGTGAGGAGGAGTGGCCTATAGCATCAGGTAGTCAGCGCGCATCATTTTGTACTTCTGCAGCTTTAGAGCTCCGTGAGGAGTTAGAGGAGTTAGCGAGGTAAAAAACCCACATCTTATGTTGGGGGGGGGAAAGCTTGAAATGGAACTGGTTTAAAGGCCGAGCGCAACAGCCGCAGTGTGGGAATATTTCGGATTCAAACCAAAAGAACGAGGTGAACCGCTGAACTTATGCGAGCCAGTATGTCGCATTTGTCATAAAACAGCAGCAACTAAGAGCAGCAATACAACCAACCTACATGCAGCTAAAGCACAACCCCCCAGCAACGTTTCTCCAGCTGGGGACAAAAAGTACAAGCGATGGCCCGTCTGCGTCTTCAAGTTTGCGACAGTCCTCTACCACTGAAGACATTAATCAACAGGCAGCATACAAAAAGGACGGCGCAAAGTGGCGCGCGCTAACAGACGGCGTAGTTCATTTAATTGATGCTAAACAGATGCTCCCATTTTAATATTGTTGAAAAGCCGGCAATTCAAAAAATGTTGCAGACATTTGATAGACAGACAAACGTAATATGTTGTACATATGTTTTTCTTTCCACTGTCCTTTTATCTTGTGTTTAGTTTTTATTCAAGTGTAATTTTAGTTAACAGAGACTGAGAGTCATTTAATTTTTATTTCTCGTTTTATTTTGTTAACCAGTTCCAGTGTTAAGTGTTCAGTTGAAAATAAAGTGTGTTTATCTTTGGCAGGAAAATTCATGCATTATTACGTCATTTCCATAAAATCTGTGTCTTCAAAAAAAATTATCGTTTATCGCAATAATTTTTTTAGACAATTAATCTTTCTGCAAAATTTGTTATCGTGACAGGCCTACTGGATTTGAAAACTTTTACCAAAACTACAAACTTTTATACTTTTGCACGACAGCACCCCCCCCCCCCCCCCCATTTAACTGGTTTTAGGCCATCTGAAGATGATGGCAGAGTTCTGTCCTGGTTTCATTCAGTTGTCCAGAGGAGGACCGCCGCGTCCCGACCCACTCAGACCCATTCCTGTGTCCTCGCTGCTTTTCTAAGAGACCAGTGGATCATTTTCAGTCGGTAAATAATCATTTGATTAATCTGCTTTGATTTGAATCTAAATGTTTNCCCACTCAGACCCATTCCTGTGTCCTCGCTGCTTTTCTAAGAGACCAGTGGATCATTTTCAGTCGGTAAATAATCATCTGATTAATCTGCTTTGGTTTGAATCTAAATGTTTGTGCTCTATAATCTGTCCTGGATTCAGCCTCTTTGTGGACGGTAACAACGATGGTAGCGTCTGCAGAACGTCCGTCTGTCCGTCCTTTCCTCCCATTTCTTTCCAGATATTTTGGATCTGAACTCATCAGCAGGTCTTTTTATTTTGCCGTTTGCTGCCTTCTTCCTGGTTTTCCATCCAGTCTGAAGCGGTTATCAGATGAATACTTTTGTTTCAAACGGCACCAAACTCTGAATTTAATTACTGAGGCAGAAGAAGCT
This sequence comes from Cyprinodon variegatus, assembly GCF_000732505.1. Taxonomy (NCBI): domain Eukaryota; kingdom Metazoa; phylum Chordata; class Actinopteri; order Cyprinodontiformes; family Cyprinodontidae; genus Cyprinodon; species Cyprinodon variegatus. The sequence goes on from NW_015152598.1 coordinate 3,012, forward strand.
TCTGAACTCAGAGGGAAAACCAGCGTTTGGTCGACGCAGAAGAAAAGAACCCATTTTAAACTGCAGCCTTTCACAGAGACTCGGTTCATTCTTCTTCAGACTAACAGATCGCAGTTCCCTCAGACCTGGACGGACGGACGGACGGACGGACGGACGGTTTCTATATGATTCAGGAGGAAGTTTGAAGAATCTTTCCATCAGCAGGAACATAACATTGAGAAACTTATTTAAGGTTTGCAGTCGGTGAATCACAGCTTATTCTAACATTAGATCCAATATATTTAAGCTGAAGGTAAACATGGTAATAATTCTTTAAATCTGGTTTCTGGGACGGTTTAGATGCTGTCGGTGTTTTTCTGCTGAAGGATGAAAGTCTGAAGTTAACCTGCCTCTCAGACAGCAAACCATGCAGCAGCAGCTCCACATGGTTAGCTGCTCTCCAGCCCAGAAGAAACGGACGGTGGGGGGGGGGGGCACTGAGGAGTGCATCTGTTAACGTTTGATATATAAATAGCAAATGTTTGAAATGCAGATGGGTCTAAAAAAACAATCCTCAGCTTGGTCTGAGCTGAAGAAGCAGAGTGTGAAATTATAAGCAATAAAAATGATCAGAATCTAATCCAAACGCGGCAAATTAAATATAATCAATATTTCTGTATTTTCTAAATGCAGATAAAAAGACAGCAAAATAGATTCTGATTGGATGTTTTCATCTGAGTCTTATTTTATTTCTTCTGGTGTTTATTTACCAGATATTTTCTGTTCTCCAACGGAAGCTTCTCAAAAATAAACATCAAAATAAGTCGGTTTGATCTGATGAACTGTAAAGTTATAAATAGATAAACTGAATAGAATTTTAAAGGCTCTGAAATAAAAGATTGACAGAAATCTGTATCTAATCTCATAAAAACCAAAAGTTCAAACATATAAAAATCAGTTAAAATGATTCATGTGTTATAAATGCTATTAGCATTAGCATAGCAGGTCAGTAGGCAGCAGGAAGGTTTTGTTTCTGAATGAACGGAACAGGAAGTGCTTTTATTTTGATAAGCCACACAGGGCTAACATAAACAGGAAGTGCAATAATGCTGGAAGTGATGAACCAGCAACAGGCCGGCCCCTAAGGGCCAACCCTAACCCTCCGGAACAAAGGGGCGGGGTTAGGATTAATCCTAATCCTAATCCTAACCCGGCCCCTAAGGGCCAACCCTAACCCTCCGGAACAAAGGGGCGGGGTTAGGATTAATCCTAACCCCGCCCCTTTGGACTGGAGCCTAAAACTGAACTGAATCAGATCCATCTGATCCTTTTTCATTTGAACCTTTTCTAACCTTTGATCTTTTTTGATCGTTTTGGATTTTAATCAGTTTCTGCTTTGAATCATTTATTTCCTTTAGCAGGAGATGAACGTTGGTGCAGCGGCTTTATTTGCCGCAGGAGCTTCTGATGATTAAGGCTTTAAGGGGCTGGATGGAAAAAATCAACCCTTTTTATTTAAAATAGTTTAAAATAATTTGTTTTTCCTTTGGTTGCATATTTTAGGGGATAGAAGCAGAATGAGTCCCTTTTTCTTTGCTGTTTAAAGCTTCCAGCCTGTAACGCTTACGGAGTAAAACGGAGCAAATATGACTTCCTGCCGCAGATGCAGAGAGCAAGGTAGAACAGGCAGCGACAGGAGAGGGTATTAACCTTTCCCCCGCTGAGGAGGCAGTAGGTGGGTGGCGATGGAGCATGGAGAGGAGGTGGAAGGAAGGAGAACCAGGTCAGCACGGAGGTTTCTATTTCAGGAGACACGGTTCACGGCTGTTTCTTAATTATCTGTTTGTTGAGGCTGTCGGTGACATTTCCACAGTTTCCATGAGAAAGTCAGGAGCTAAAGTGACATTTCAGCTGCTGAAGGAGGACAACCTGAGCTCAGCTCCTGCCAGCGGGTGGATGCTGCTCCGTCCCTTTATGTTAGGCTATAAAGAGTGGGGCGTTTTCTGGGTCGGGGGGGGGGGGGGGGCTCTTCCTTTGAAAGCATCATGTTTAAACACAGGACTGTTAGACATGAGCTCAGATTTATTCATTGGTTTTTATTTGCTGACATATTTTTGGGAGAAAAAAAAAAGATGAAACAGTGAGTTCTTTAGACTGTTTCCATGGTAACAGCAATCAGACCATAAGGATTTTTCTTTTTACTTTTAAAGAATAAACTTTCCATTTTCTCTTCCTGCTTTTAGGGCAACAAGCAGCTTTTAAATACCCACATTCAGCCACTGGGGGGCGACAGTGTCCTCAGAGAATCACAGGTTTTTCTCCCTGTGGGTAAATTTAGGTCATGGCCGACTTCCTATCCAGCAGCTGCGTCCTCTGAAGGCCAGATTGAAAGGCTGATTCCGCCATAGCGCGGCGCCGAGGTCTGTTCCGATTAGAAGTCTCCTCGTTATACGTCCGATCAAATGCATCCTTCTTTTTTCCCAGTTTTTGATACGATGATTCATTGCGAGTCCAAGCAAGCCGGCTGCTCCGTGCTCAAAGGAAAAAGGGAAATGGCGCCGAACAGTGGTGAATATTGGAAGTTCAGTTTAATATACCGTAAATCCTCTAATATAGGACGGGGCCTTTATTTCACTCAGGTGCATGTTGGTCCAGGCCATTATTGGAAGGAGGCCAGAATTAGAGGCAGGCCTCTATTTCTATTTGATTAAAACAGACGACCAGTGGAACGAATAAAAACCAGATTGTGTCTCTTTGAACCTATAAAATATTAGGTTCATTTATTGAGAAACTACAGTTACCATAGCGATGTACAGAACATTATTCAGACATCTTCCAGCAGCTGCTATTTTTCTGTACGGCGATATGAAAAAAAAAAAAGACAGAATGGAATCTTGGCCAAACTGACTTGCGAAACAAAGTTTTCAACAAAAAAAATTAGCGGAAACTGTTCTGCCATCACCGGAAAATTTTTATTTGAGGCATGCTAAGTGGAAGTAGGCTACCAGTATCGTATATTTCTAGGAAATTCAGAACAACGAAGGCCAACGACATTCTGTCATTTTAACGCTGCCTGGTTACCAGACCTACCGGTGATCACGTGTCTTTCAGATCAGAACGATCGTGTAAGGCCACTACGATCTCTGTGTAAGGATGGGACTTCCCATGCTAACGGCTTGGATTCGTTAGCACACACTGCCCCCCTGTGGTACTCGTGTGTTACTACCACAAGTTGTTGAGGACTGTCCAGGAACATCGTTGGTTCTAATCATAGTTCCGGTCTGTAAACGAGTCCGGGGCTCTAATTAGAACTTAACTCCGCCCACAGCGAGACCGGCCATTTTTAGAGTCCCAGCCGCTAATGGAATACAGGCCAATATTAGAGGATTTACGGTAATCCAAGTCTGTGAATAGTTCCGTCTGAAATGAATGAAAATAGTTGTTTTAATGATTATTGAATCAGATATGTGGCGTAATGTTTGGTTTATCTAAAGGTTTTCATCTGTTACTGTATAAAAATGTTTGGCTGTAATTTAAGGACAGATTCTAGAAGGGTTAGAAGGGTAGATTAAAATCAGGAAAACAGGAGAAGATAGAGGAAGGAAAGGGAGTCTAGATGTTTAGCAGCCTCATTAGTGCCATCTATAGATGTCCAAATGTTTCTCAATAGGAATCCTGTTGGAGGAAAGCTTCTTGTTCACTAAACCAAAGGATGAAGCTTCAGATGAGCGGCGGCGTCCTGAAGCCGATGGCGGATCACGCTCCCATCCGCTGCTCATTACAGACAGCAGCTCTGCTTCTGCTGGGTTTGCTCTCTTTTGGACTTTATGCATTTTTAATGGTTTCATACTCGACTGTTGAGCTGAAAGTAGGAGCTGTTCGCTATGAAGCTGCGAGGAATCCGTTTACTCAGAACTGAGCCTCTCTGAGGGAAATATGGAGAAATACGCAGTAAACCATTCCCACCAGTCTGAGTGGCAGCTTAGGTCATAATCTGAGAACAGCAAACTGGTCCGCCGTGGGATCAGAACCAGGATCACTGCAAACAAACCTGCAACTTTGATTTTATGTAAGATTGACCTCTGATATGAATTAAACGGCGTGGAGGTAGAGCGCATGACCCATTTACCAGCCGTCGCAGGTTAGAGTCCCGATTCTGCTGACTTTCACAGAAAGTCTCTCCCTCTCCTCTAACCCACTTTCCTGTCTACTAACTTTAAGAAATAACAACATAAAGACCACTAGAGCCTAAAAATCATCTTTAAAAACACAGAAATAGAAAAATCATTCAAGTTAAAGTTTAAAAACATGAGAGGAAACTGTTTGTTTACGGCTGTAGAAGGAAAGGATTGGACAGAATGGAAAAGCAGGAAACCAGGAAAATCTTTTTACTGTAAACGATCGAATAACGAGGATTCTGTCTGAATCTGAGAAACGCAGCGAGCTGATTGGCTGATCCAGTGGTGGAGGAAATGTGGACATGAACGTCTAAAACAATCAATTAATGAGATGAGAACTATTGGGTGGATCCACTGCCTCCAGCAGGCGGGTGGTCAATGTTTTCTTTTTTTTTTATAACTGAACAAACATTAATAAAATTAATAAAATGTCAGGATTATTGTTGAGTTCCAGGCTTTATAGAGTAGCCCAACAAAAACACGTGAACTGAACCAGAAGGACGGGTGCGGCCGTTAGTAACGGGGAGTCGTTAAGGTCATTCCCCCCCCCCCAGTAATGAGCTGACGTCCCCAATTCCTTCACCTTTAACTAGAGGAGGTTCAGGTGCTGTCGCCTCAGCCTGGTCCACTTCTAGAAGATCGCTTCTGCCCCCTTGTGGTGAAAAGTTATTATGAGACGAAGGTCAGATTTAAAAATAAAGGATTTCCTCCTTCAGCTTTAGCTCTTAATATATTAATCATCTCCAACCAGTTTTTGCTTTCAGCTGAATTTGTTTTTCTTCATTGATCAGGAGGTAAATGTGACCCAGTTCAGATCTTTCCCTCCCAGTAGGAGCCGCCCCCCCCCTCCCATTTCCACCTCCAATGAAACCCCAGCTGTACCGCTTTAATGTGAGGATCTAATCAGATGCGTTTCTAAGACGTCTCATTTCATCCATTCATCCAGACTCACTTTGGAAATACTTCTGCTCTCTTCCTTCTACCTTCCTTAGTGTTGTTGTGACGCAGAAACTCAGAATCAGAAACGGCTTCAACCCAGAGATCAGATCAGTTTTTGCCCACATTTGAAAGCTGCACAGCTCAGATATTTGGGGAATCGGGTCACATGAGCAGAAAGGTTGGATTTAGGTCATTATTGCCTGCAGTGCGAATGAAGCCCAGAAGGAAAAGGAGACCAAGAGCGATCCGTCGTCTGCATCACCAAAAGAAGAACATCTCCTTAAAGGGGAACGCCGTTAGGTTATATCCAGTAACGTCTTCCTATGGGCAACGACTTGAAGGCACAAACTAAACTGTTCATCATTTATTCTTTATGGTACGCCAGCATTCAGAACATGGAGGCCAATCACTGTCCCCCAGACAGCCGCGGTTAGATTTTTTATATTTATATA
>NW_015152598.1:10412-11933 GCF_000732505.1 Cyprinodon variegatus
GACGCCTCAGCAGGCTGATGGCCTCCATGACGCCTCAGCAGGCTGATGGCCTCCATGACGCCTCAGCAGGCTGATGGCCTCCACGCCACGCCGCATTGAAGCAGCCATTTCTGCTAAAGGACCCCCCCCCCCACCAAGTATTGAGGGCATAACTGCACAGAATTATTTGAAGGTTGACTTTTTTTTGTATTATGAACACTTTTCTTTTATTGGTCGGATGAAATATGCTGATATTTGAGAAGGACTTGTATAAACTGACCTGTGTTACAGAAATAAACTGAACTGAAAACTGGATAATTTTCCTGATCCGTTCGTTAAGATGGACAGGAGACCTCGGAAAATGGACGGATTTTCTGATCCGCTCAGAATTCTTCTTCTTCTGTTTACATTAATGAGGCTGAGCTGATTGGCTGCTGGAATAAAGAGGATTGGAGGAAGAACCAAATATGGAGAAAAAGGAGGAGAAAAGCCAACTGGTCTGAGGAGCAGCAGCTGGTGGAGGAGAATAGAGGAGCTGAAGGGGGATTAGCTTCCAGGGCGACTGGGAGCTCATTGCTGAGTGAGTTAGCTGGTTATTGGACCTGCTCTGCTCTGGAACCTGGTTACACATCTAGGTTTAAATTCTTTAAAATATTTATGACTGGGAGCATTTTATCGTCTGTAATTACAGCTGAAATTCATCTGTTTTATGTTCAATGTAAAAACGTTGCTGCTGCTGAAACTGACTTCCTCTTTATTCAGGTGTGGATCGGCCAATCAGATTCCTGCGTCATCCAGGAGATTTTCCTGAATCCGAACAAAATGCATCAGTTGGTAAAAACCAGCAGTCAGACTGGAAGCTCTGGTGAATACCAGTGGAGGCTTCCTGGATGCACTAAGAACCAGATTCAGCACAGAGCATCAGAGAGGGCTTTAAACGCACCTGATACTGCAATGCATTCTGGGCCACGGTTACCAGGCAACAGTTTGTTTACATTCCAGAGATGGATAGGATGCTGCCAGAGACAGAACCTGAACTACAGAGTGGTGATGGCGCCGCTGAGACCAGCGGATCAAAGCGTCTCGCATGGCGGCGGCAGCTCTAATTCCCACAATGCACTGCGGTTTGTTCACCCTTCATTTGGTTCAGCAGAACTTTTTTCCATAAGAAACTGTTTCCTGTGACCATTAGGTCCTGAAACTGATGGTGGAGCGGCTCACCCGGCGCTCAGCGGGGCGGGGCTAGCAGCAGCCAATAGGACGCTTTAAAAACGCCATAAACATCCAGCAGAACATATAAATAATAAATACTAAATATAATTAAATAATAAATATTTATCTAATTATCTGTAAAACAAAACAGGTTTATTCCTGTTCATATTTAGTTTCAATAAAAAAATTAAAAGTTGCATCTAGAGGAAAAAAAACTTATTACCCATGTGGTAGAAAAGTTCATCCCTGTACATGAAAATTCATACTTTACCACGGTTCTTAAACGCACCACATGCAAAACATGGAAATCTATGAAAATGAGTCATTTTT
>NW_015152598.1:12165-18060 GCF_000732505.1 Cyprinodon variegatus
TTGTGTTAGACTCTGCTTTAACCCCCCATGCCTCCATCGATAGCTTAGCAGTAGTTTATTGTGTATTTTATGGTTAACATTAAACCACAAATCATTGATTTGCTGTTAGCTGCTAACTAGCAATAGCCTTCATGTTGCAGTATCACTAATCCCTGCTGATTATACGTTGCATGCTATTTGGGTCTGCAGCGTCCCGAACCGACACCCTGAGGTCATCGCTGCTCCTATCTTCCATTTACTGTCAGCCAATCACACACATCCATTTCCTCTTTTCTTTAGAAACGGAGAAATTGATCATTTTTAGTGAAAATAAAACAGAAAGAAGAGCTTTAAGATGATAAGAAGGGAGTCTTACCTGTGTAGTTTCTGTCATCTTGGGGGAGCAAATAGAAAGGGAAGAAAAAAGGGTTTATTAATAGATGTTGATGCTTGAAAAACAGCTTTTTTCCTCCAGGGTAAAAACTTCAATTAAAACCTTTTACAACTTGCTGAAAGCACCCCTTACCAAATACATTTCACCTAAAAGAAGTTTGGGAAAGGGAATTGCAGTGTACAATAAATCAGGAGGGATGGGATGAGGCCTGGAAGAATTCAAAGTCTTTAAGTATTTGCAATCGGGTTAAGGCCAAACAATTTAAAATTTTACATTTCTCCTTCTCAGCGAAGTAAATTCAAAACAAGCCTCTCACCATTGTGTCTGAAATGTAGAGTGGATATTGGTAGTCTCACACATTGTTACTGGTCCTGCAGGGAAATTCAACATTTTTGGCAAATAATAAAATGTGAATTAGATAAGATTTTCTCTGTTGGCACACAATTCAACCCATTGTATTTACTACTTTACACCAGTATTACTGGTAAACATCAGCGTCAACTCTACAGAATGCTTACTTTTTGTGCAAGAACATGTGTGGTACTGAATTGGATTTCTGACAAAGCACCAAGTAAATCCCAATGGCTAAATATAGTACTGGACTATATATCTTTGGACTATTTGACGAGCAAACTGCACGATAAAGAAAATAACTTTTATAAAGTTTGGGAACCTTTTATTTCTTATGTAGGATTTGAAACCTCGGTTCTTCTTCGGAGAGGATTTATAATTTGAGGATGTCCGAATTGTAAACATCTGAGATGTTTTGGTTCGGACCATTTGTCTTCCATTGCTGTCCTTTTTTTTCTCCCTTCTTTTCTCTTTGGTCGGTATGTATATGTGTGTGTATGTGTACGCATCTGCTCGTATATAGGTATGTAACTCTAACAGCTGGATTTTTCTCTTGTTCTTGTCTTGTATTGTATTTGCTTGTTTGTCAAAACGTTACAAACCAATAAATATAATTATAAAAAAAAAAAAATAGATGTTAATGCTGCAGGGCTTAGTGCCTCCATCTTTGCTCCAGAGAGTGAAAAACGCTGCAGCACGGCTTTACCGGCACTCGGAAATATGACCACATTACCACAATTTTAGCCTCATTACACTGACTGCCTGTACAGTTTAGGATTCATTTAAATATCTTTTATTAGTTAGTTATTATTATTTATTAGTTATTAAGTCTCTTGCTCCATTTTATCTGAGTTGCTGCACCTCAAGCCCCCTTCCGTTCACTCAGCTCAGATCAGCTGCTGTTTCAGGGTGAAAAACTAAAGGGAAGCTTAGAGGCGATGGCGCTCTCTCTGTGGAACCGCCTTCCATTGCAGATTAAATTCTCTACTTCTTTGTCTGATTTTAAATCACTCTCAGAAACTTGCCTTGGCTTTCTAAACTGTGTGAGATATTGCTTTTAGTCTGTGATACATTATTTTATATTAGTTTTATTATATTATAGATTTTATAGTTGTCTTTATACTTGTATGTTTGTTTTTTATCATGTGTAATGATGTTTCACTGTACAGACCTTTGGTCCTTATTTTAAAGCGCTTTATAAATAAAGTTGGATTGGATGCATCTGCTTCATGTCCACTAGGTGGCAGCAGCGCATCACTAAATGTGAGCAGCTCTGCTGACAGGAGTTCATTATTTATATAACTGATCTGCAAACTGAGAAAAAACTGATTCATTTAGAATCAGGAACGAGGAATAAATCTGGTTTTATTTTTCTGATTCTGCAGCTGAAATAAATCAGTGACGCTTTTGAAAAATCTAAACATTTGTGCAGAACTTCTTGTTCATTTCATCCTCTGAATAATACCAGCATTTCCATAGCAACTTCTCTGGTTGCCATGCCAACGTCTCCTTCTTTCTGCCCATAAGTCCTGATTTATTTGCAGTAAGCGGAACAAAGCGTCCCAGACCGCCATCTGCTGCGGCTGCCAAGGCTTCTGTTTGTGAATGAAGGACCCGGCGTCCTCATCATCCCTTCATTCACCTCCTGCAGCCAAACAGGAAGTCCTCCTCCTCCTCCTCCTCCTCCTCCTCCTCCTCTACCTGCCAAACAGCCACCAACCCCTCAGAGGATCACGCTCCGATTGGTCGGATCATTGGTTGCCTAGCAATAGGAGAGCAGGTGTGTGTAACCATCCGATGGCCCCGCCTGCTGCTCTTCTCTTCAAAATTTACTTCTTGCCCAAAAATTAGAGAATTAAAGATTTAAAGAAAATCTTCTGTTTTAAAATGATTTCTATAAAAAAATGTTTTAAACCATTTAGCCTCTAGAACGCAAATCAAAATAATGAACTGAATTCAAAATACTTTAAATACCAGAACGATGATTATTTATTTATTTATTTAGATGCATGAAGTTTTTTTATATCAGATTTTCTTTCAGTGTTTAGAACAGAATCATTTTTTTTAAATGAATTATATATTTATGGTTAGAACTGATTTTCTTTTGCTGTCTTCTATCGATGCAGCAGAGATTTTAACGTTTCTGTTTTAGTTCTCGTTTTATTTCTCTTCATTTAAAAAAGTTAAATAATGAAACAGATTATTTATATAACTGACCGTTTATTAAACCATCCCAGTTTTTTATTTTCCTACATTCTTGATTTAAGCCTCAAACATCCAGCTGACATTTTGAATGAAAAAGCTTCCTGGATGGGAAGCGAAACGTCTTCAAACTAGAAAATAAAATCCAGTGGATTGTTTTTATTTTTTTTTCTTATTTTGGAATTTTAGCCTGAAAGAAGCCCTGTTCTCTGACTCCGCCCACTTTCTGACCCCTGCAGACACTCACACAGGCAGGTGGGTTTGGGGGCGTCCCATTTGCCCAGCTTGGTGCAGTGGCTGCTGTTCCTCCCCTCCAGGATGAAGCCGGCGTTGCAGCTGTAATGCAGAACCGTCCCCTCCACTGGGGGCCCGGGGGGCCTTGCCGTCACTCTGCCGTTCTCCAGGGAGGTCCAAACCCGCGCGCACAGCAGCACTAGAAGGAGAAGGAGGGCGGTTAGAAATGGAGCCTCAAAGGAGGATCATTTCTCAGCCATGGAGGCTGATTGGAGGAGGAGGACGGTTCTCCAGGAGAACCACCAGGAACCACATGGTTGACCTTTCACACCCTTCCTGGTTCTGGTTCTCCGGTTGGACGAGCAGTAACCTGATGGTGGTCCTGCTCAGGAAGCTCTCCAGACCTGAACTCCACCATGGAGAAGCAGGTGAACAACCAGATCGGCACGTTCTCGTCTGAAGAACGGTGGATGGATGACCTCCAGCTGCAGGACCAGCAGCCCAACTGGGCCGCTAATATTTACCGTCTCCATAGCAACATTTCCGCCTGCTCCGGATGGACGGGCCGTTCACCAGCTCACGTCTGCTTGAATACTTGGCTGTAGAGGACGGCTGAGCTACTAAAGGTCCAACACGTGGTTTGGTTACCATGGAGACCTGATCTGGGCTGTGGGAGGGACGGTGCCGACCCTTCCCAGGTCTGCTGGGAGCGTTTCTGTAACTCTGAGGAAGATGAGGGAGGAAGGACGCTGCGTCCGTCCTCAGAGCTGAGCAGCGATCTTACATAAGCAGCAGAAAACAGAAACCATCTTTTAAAATGAGCCAAACTTCCTCTGCTGGAGACGCAAGGAACCAGAAATACGGTCCACCAGGATCTACGGCCAGAAGCTCCGCCTTTCAGCAAACCTCAACAACCAACCATGGAAACGGAACCGAAACCTGAGGATCCAAAAACTGGACCGGCCTCTGATTAGATCTCCTGGTTTAGAACGACGGCTTCCTCCTCCATGAATCCTCCTCATCTGGTCCAGAACCTCAGCAGGAAGTCCTACAGCCCAGAACCTCCACTGCCTTTAGTTCACAGGAATGACATTCAACACCTTCCCCGGGTTTACAGTTCGATTCCCTTTATAGGCCCGGAAATGGGGCAGAACCAGACCAGGAGGAGGCATCTGAAGGAGACTAGGGAGGAGGCATCAGCAGGACACCAGGGGGGAGGCATCAGGAGGAGACTAGGGAGGAGGCATCAGGAGGAAACTAGGGAGGAGGCATCAGGAGGAAACCAAGGAGGAGGCATCAGAAGGAAACTAGGGAGGAGGCATCAGAAGGAAACCAAGGAGGAGGCATCAGGAGGAAACTAGGGAGGAGGCATCAGGAGGACACTAGGGAGGAGGCATTAGAAGGAAACTCAGGAGGAGGCATCAGGTGGGGTTAGACCAGGATCAGCATCTAGTGGGTCTGCCGTCCACCTGCAGCCTCCTTAGACAGAATGAAACCTCCTCAGGCATCAGCAGCAGGTCAGAACCGAACAAACAATCAAAGGATAGTGGAAGCGAAGGCCCACAGGAAGGGACTGAAACCGGGTCAGAACCCCCCGTACCCTGAGGTGTTTCTCTTTTTTTGCTGGGGGAGACCAGAACAGCTTTCTGTGTGTGACTGAATAAATTCCTGCGTTTCTTATGTTGTTTCTCTGTGAATCCAGAGTTCCAGGGTCTCCGTTTTAATGAGAGAAGCTGGACCTTCATCTGCAGGCCTCAGGCTGCTGCTCAGCGACTCTCCTTCTCTCTCTCTGTCTGTGATGCAGCTCTGCAGCTTCAGCTATTTCTGGATGAAGATCTGCTGCGGCTCCATGCGGCGCACCTGCTCCGCTTCTAACAGCCCCAACAGTCTGATGATGCTGCCAGGTGCTTCCCTGGAGGAACCGTCCACCTGGAGAAGCGTCACATTTGCGTCAATAAGCTGACTGCACTTCACTCACCAGCAGAACCTGCAGCTCTGCAGCCTGATGGCCCAAAATGGACCGAATCAGAACCAGAAGCTGATATTTAAAATCACTGAGATGATTAATCAGCCAGAGAAATGGCTCCATCCTCACAATGAGCCAGAAAACATTTTCTATCTTCAATCCTCCCTGAAGGACAAAGAAACTGGTGAAGATCTTCTCCTTCTTCGCTTCGCTCAGCTTCTAGGAGCAGAACATGAACTCAGACCGGTCACCCTGACCTCCCACCTGACAAAGATCACGGAGCGCCTCATCCTAGCTCACCTGCGCACCGTGGTGAGCCCCACCCTGGACCCCACTGGGAGCGCAGTGAGAGGATGTTCTTTGACTTTTCCATCGCTTTCAGCACCATCAGAGCAGAGCTGCTGAGGGGGAAGCTGGAGGACGCTGGAGGACGCTGGAGAGGACAGACATCTTGCTGCCTGGACCATCAACTACCTCACTGACCGCCCTCAGTACGCGCTGCTGCACGGCGGTCAGTCAGTCAGAGCTCGATCATTCATCATAAACTTAGTGGACTGGTGTGAGAAGAACCACCTGGGTCTGGCTGAGAGGAGGAGCTGTCCAAGCTTCCATCCATCATGGACGCCACCTTCCACCCTCTGCAGCAGACTGGAGAGGAGCTGAGCAGCTCCTTCAGTCAGAGACTTTTACAGCCTGGTTGGAAAAAGGAGCTACTGCAGGTCATTCATCCTGCTGCAATGAGACGCTACAATGAGACCCTACAACCACA
>NW_015152598.1:20224-20737 GCF_000732505.1 Cyprinodon variegatus
GGTTCAGGATCAGAGGCCGGGTCAGAACAGTTAAAACTGAAGACGAGGCTGGAGAAGCGGAGTCCCCAAAAGCTACAGAATTTAAAGATTGGCTCGTTGGTTCTGCTGTAAACTAATAGGACCTGTCTGAACCAGAACCAGAAAAAAGAGACTCACAGCATCTGCTGGGCTGCGTCATGTCCGTCCACGTGCCATTGGGCAAACACTTCCGGACCTTTGGCCCCACGATGACCCGGTTCCCTCTGCAGATGTACTCGATCTCATAGTCCACCGGCAGGATCTGCACGCTGCGGATCTGAGGAGGAAAAGCAGTCAGTGATCAGATGCAGTAAAGGTCCAGATAGCTGAGACAGAAGGTCTGCTTGGAAATGTTCTGCATCTAAACCCTCAGCCTCAGTGTAGAGCACGGTACCAGAACCTGAAGTCCATCTGAGCTGCAGAAGGTTTAAAACCATCAGATTTAGAGCTGAACACCTGACTGTTTCGGACTAGGATCCTATTCAGGGCTTACAC
>NW_015152598.1:25450-25903 GCF_000732505.1 Cyprinodon variegatus
TGAGGACGCCATGAAGGACTCGTCCTGGTCCATCTACAGTCAACCTGAGACCTGAGGACGCCATGAAGGACTCGTCCTGGTCCATCTACAGTCAACCTGAGACCTGAGGACTGCATGAAGGACTTGGATCCACCACAGAGAACAGGTCCCAATAAGGGTTCGTCTCCACCAGTTGGTGGACTTTTTCCAGGTTCTGACTCGCAGTGAAAGCTCTGTCAGAACTGCTCATCAAAAGTTCAAACCAGTCTAAACCGGTTCTACTAAACATCTGGATTCACTGAGATGTAGAGGTTCCTGAGAAACAGAGCAGGAAACGCCTCAGTCTGTTTTACTCTGGTAGGTGAAGCTGAGCTGCTGCCAACAGATCAGACAGAAACACCAGAAAGTAGGAATGAAACTGGAGAACTGGTGGACGGTCAGAACCAGGAGAACCTGGCAGGAGACGAACAGAAC
>NW_015152598.1:27102-29310 GCF_000732505.1 Cyprinodon variegatus
AGACCTGGACTAGACAGAACTGGACCAGACAGACCCGGATCATATAGAACTGGACCACGTAGAACTGCAGATGAAGAACCACCTCTGGTTATGTTGACCTGACAGCACAGATTTATGTTTTTTGAATCTCAGTGTTTGTCTGAAGCAGAACTTCTGTATGAGAGCAGAACCTGTAGGTTTAGGCCTCAGTTATCAGAGAATACTTCTGGACCAGAAGAACTCATTTGGGCCCAAAGAAGGTCCACACTGAGGGTTCTGATGGAGGAGCAGTTTGCCACCAGAGCTTCCAGTTTGTCCCAGTCTCGGCTAACAGAAAACAGCGGCGTTGGTTCTCTACCTGTTCTTGTGTCAGACCTCTGTAGCGGATCCCTCCATCCCTCGGAGGCCGGATGATGGCACAGCCTGGATGGGGACATGAAGGACGCAGTGAGAGTTCTGCCCTCAGGTACAGTAGAAACATGACAGGAAGGCGAGTGGTTCTGGTTTCAGCTTAAACTCGACTCGCTGCTCAAACTAGACCCCCCCCCCCCCCCCGTCCGTTATCACGGAAGCACAGAAAGACTCTCTGCAAACGCCTCACCACAAACACGCTCCCATTACCTCCTGCTGATGAATTATGGATGGGCACGACGAGTGTTGGGAGAGAGCAGAGGATAATCAGGAACAATATCCGCGCCATTTCTGGATCTGGAAGACAGAGAGAGGAAGAGTTTAAAAATAGTAAAGGACTGGAAGGAGGAAAGACAAACAGGACATGAGGTTCTCATTGGAACAGCTCACATATGCAGACTTTTTTATTCACAAGCTTCAAGTTTTAGCTTAAAAGTTCATTCCAGTTTGCAGGAACATATTCCTGCATCTCCAGGAATATTTGTCCAGATTTCTACTTCCAAATCTAGTTTCCCATCAGGTTCATCTTCAGGACTTTATTGGCCCGAAGCTAAGAGCTCCTTCCTGGGAAAACATCAGATTAAACATGAGGAAAACTTGAGACCAGCCAGGCTGCAGAGATCAACCTTCACTTAAACAGGTTTAGTTTTAAGATTCCCTGGAAAAATGAGCATCTGAGGAAGAAAACAGGAAGGAGGTTTTCTAAGAGGGAATTTAGCAGATCACAGCGAGTAACATCCTAGGACGTCTCTAAGGGATGGTTCTTCATTATTTAGCTGCAGCTCACTTCAGTTTGACGTCAAAGACCAACCCGACAGGAAGCTGCTGGAATCCAAGTTAACCAAATTTTAACAGGTTTAAAGGAACGTTTGGGCCGATAACGGTCGGACGCTGTACGGCGTATTTAACGTGGTTCAAAAACATTTCTGAAATCTGTCAACTGACTGTCAGGTGCTACGGTAACTGCCTGATCACACCAACACTGCTCGTTTCATCCCATCACTCCTAAAGTGGTTCATATAGAGCGGATCATCTGAGCTAAAGCTCAGCCTAGAGGCAATAAAGGTCAGTCTGTAACTAGTACTGGGATATGACCAGCACTATGAGAGAAACACTGGTGACCAGTATTGGAAATGGAGCACTGACTTGTGTGTTTTATGAGTTAAAATGTTTCTTAAGCCAAGAATAAACCAGCATTTCATTCAAACATGTGAACTAATGACCAGAACAGTTACTGTCTGGTCTGAAAACAATTAAATGACCTCATGATTGTTATAAAGCACAAAAGGGTTTAGTTCTAGTGAAAAACAGGGTTTAGTTCTGGTGGAAAAACCGGGTTTAGGTCCAGTGAATAACAGGGTTCGGTTCTGTTAAAAAAAAAAGGATTTAGTTCTAGTGAACAACGGGGTTTAGCTCTGGTGAATAAGTAGGTTTAGTTCTTGTGAATAACAGGGTTTAGTTCTTGTGAATAACAGGGTTTAGTTCTAGTGAACATCAGGGTTTAGTTGTCATTAATAACAGGTTATTTCTGGTGAATAAATAGGTTTAGTTATTGTGAATAATAGGGTTTATTTCTAGTGAAAAAGAGGGTTTAGTTCTACTGAATAAAAGGATTTAATTCTGTTGAAATAAAGGGTTTAGGTCTAGTGAATAACAGGTTATTTCTGGTGAATAAGTAGGTTTAGTTCTAGTGAATAAGTAGTTTTAGTTCTAGTGAATATCGGGGTTTAGTTCTAGTGAATATCGGGGTTTAGTTCTAGTGAATATCGGGGTTTAGTTCTAGTGAACAACAGGGTTTAGTTCTGGTGAATAACAAGG
>NW_015152598.1:31732-33421 GCF_000732505.1 Cyprinodon variegatus
GTTTAGTTCTAGTGAACAACGGGGTTTAGTCCTGGTTAATAACAGGGTTTAGTTCTAGTGAACAACGCGTTTAGGGTTAGTGAGCAACAGAACTTGGTTGATTCTGAGATTAAGGCGTTTTACGTCTAATTCTTGGTGCCAGAGAAAGAGGGACGTAAAGGAATAAAGGGTTTAAAGTGATCCAGGCTGCTGATGAGGAGCAGTTGGATCAGAGGACTGTGGTTAGTGAACCGGATAGAGGTGTAGAACCATGAAGCAGGACTGCAGGGAGGAAGACTAGGATGCTTCATCTTTTGATCTGGTTGCATTCTGAGGATGACTACATGTGAAGATTCTGATCTATTCCCATCTGAGCAGGGATGAATCCCCCCCACCCCCCACCCCACCCCCGTAGGCTACCGGAGTTGCTGATGCGGCTCCGTTTTCAGCACCGCGGACAGCGCTCACACGCAGAGACCCCAAAATGCTGCATTTCGTGCGTGGCTGAGCGTGAACCGCGGAGACGTGAGGGTCAGAGTGAGGCTGCCGGTAGTTCCGGCCTGCAGAGGAAGGCCCAGCACTCCCTCTCCCCACCCCCCACCCCCTGCTGGGGAGCCTGACCCAGAGCATCCCGCTCTTCCAAAACCAGGACCGACTGGGTCCGTCCGGCACGCTGCCTCCTGCATTCAAAATGACATCTGTCCGGATCATCCGCAGTGGGTCGCTCCTCTGAGCTCTGAGTGTGAGTGAGAGCTGAGGCTGGAGAACTTACTGTTGGTTCGGTGTTTCCAGTCCAGACCAGTCCTCCCAGCAGAGATAAACCCAGTGAGTCGGATTAATGGGCAGAGAGGAGCATCCTCGCGGCGCCTTGCATGGCTGTTATTATGGCTTTGCGGTAAATGTGCGCGGCGCGTGAACACGCCAATCCCTGGGTTCGGATATTTCCAAGTATTGCAAAGAGAAGAGGGAAAAATCCACGCACAGACACACACTTAGAGACACGAACAGATACACAAACCATCCACGGAAACGACGAGCAGAGCAGAGCTCCCCTCCTCCTCCTCCTCCTCTACAATCTGGAGCTCATTCGCGACGTCATGATGGAGACGCGCCGTGCGTAAAAGCTGCCGCTCACGTATTTATGTGCCTTACTTCTCACAGAGGAAGGTTTGCGCTCAAAAATCTCCTGATGAATGTGAGGAAGCGGCTCTGATGGAGGATCAGTCCGCGGCGGAGCTGCAGACATGGCGCTCTGCTTCCAGGGCTTTAAGCTCAAAGCTCTGCGGAGATTAGGGCAGAGGAGCGGCTCATCCAGCGCCGCAAAGCTCTGCGCGTCATCTGCTCAACATTTAAACACCTGCTGAATAATTCAGGGAGAGAAACCAGGAAATCTTTCCAGAATCTCTTTGATTCACCATCTTCAGCAAAATCAGGAAATCTGGTCAGTTCAGTTCTAGAGCTCCGATTGTCAGGCCATGAGAAAATCATTAGTGACTTTCACCAGAGCTGTTTCAGTGCTATGATGAGCTCTAAAGCCAGACTGAAACTCTTCAAAAAGTTCATTATGGTGGAAGTGATCGCACACTTGTTTGGCAACTACTTTCTCAAGGATTGTAGATCAGAAAGGAAGATTGGATATAGGTCTATAATTGACCAAGTCATCTGGGTCAAGAGACGGTTTCTTAACTATAGTATCATGCTGATACTATA
>NW_015152598.1:34399-35165 GCF_000732505.1 Cyprinodon variegatus
ACGGTTTCTTAAGCAGAGGTTTAATTCCAGCAACCTTAAAAGCTTTAGGTACATATCCCTGTAACAGAGATAGATTAATCAAATCTAGAATGGAGGAGATCAAAGTTATTATTAATTCAAATCAATCTTATTTATAAAGAATCCCATAAAATCATTGCTGCTCAGAGCAGGTGGAATGGATGGTTCAACAGAGCTATGGCTCTGGGTGAGTTTGGCAACTGGATTTAAAAGAACTTTAGGATTATTCTTATTCTCCTCTATTAATGAGGAGAAATATGCTGCTCTTGCTTTATAAAGGGTCCTCTTATACAGCAGTACAGTAGATGCTTTTATATCAGAGGGTGTTAATAAGTAATAATAAACAAGTTCAACATTCATCAATAATCAGAAAAACTGCTTTATTAAATGATTATGGTTTGATGGACATAATTCTACGCTCTGATAGAAACAGGTGTCTGGAACTAAACCACTAAGAATCGTTTACAAAACCCCTCTCAGAGTGGTGGTGGCAGCATTATGCTGGGGACTTTTCAGGTGGAACGGAGGTTTATGCTTAAGCCGGGCATAAACTGCGATATTTTCAATCACTGCACGCAGCTACAGCTCGCGATGCTTTTCTGTACAGTGCGAGTTCCCAGCTCACGATGTTTGTTCTCACGCTGTGCGACCCGACGCTCTGATGCGATCTACCTGCTCATGTCTAAAAACCAGGTGGGACTCAGCTCCGCAGTGAGATGGCGCTACTAGGACTCGTCTATCTGGAAGC
>NW_015152598.1:36332-40873 GCF_000732505.1 Cyprinodon variegatus
ATCCGCAGCAGGTCAGATCCCTCAGCTCTGGGTCTTCAGTGTGAATCAGAGCAGATCTAAGCGGCTGTAGCTTCACCTTAACATCAGATCAACCAGACGTCAGGAGAATCAGGAGGTAACGATCGGGTTTATTGATGATGATGAAGATGATGAAGATGACAGGAAGCAGTGCGTCACATCCAGACGGTGATCTAAACATCTAAACTGTCAGAAACTCAACATTTAAATATTCTCCATCTTAAATTATTACAAACATTTACAGGCTGCTTTATTTTAAATGAAAGAAGAGTGAAAGTGTGAAGGCACACATCAAGTCACCACAGGAGCTTCAGTTTAAGGCAAACAAAAAAACATGTAAACAATATTTAAATAAAACTAATCTGAGGATTTTAAATTAACTGGCTGGAAGTGCGTCCCGGACTCAGACACGCCTCGCTCTCCTGCAGCGGGAGCCAGGGGAACGAGGGGAGCGAGGAGAGCCAGGAGAGCCAGGAGAGCGAGGCGTGCTCCGTGTCCTTTCCTCCGGGTGACCCGGTTCTCTCACAGCGGATCGGCTCTGACGCCGCTGCGGGGGAAACGGCGTCTGAGGTCATCAGATCAGCTGCGCTGGAATAAAACAAGCGTGTAAAGTTCTGCTCCTTCATGCTAGAGAAGCGTTCTGGAAGGTTCTGCTCTAACTCGGTCAGTCAGGTCGGGGTTTCAGCTCGCCCCCCCGCCGATGGAACCGCCTGGGTCCGGTTCTGGGCTGAGCTCATAAGCTGAAGCTCCTGTGGTGCTGCTTGGAGAAGATCTGCTGCCGCTCCTTGGCGCCGGTTCTGCTCTCCATCAGCCTGTCCCGTTTGCTCACGGCGCCCCCTCCGTCTCGCTCCTTGTCGCCTTCGTCCCCGGTCACGCTGCCCACGTCGCTGAGGTTCCCCAGATGTTCCACGGAGTCGTACTTCTCCAGGTCGGAGGCGATGGTCTGCAGGCTGAAGACGGACAGCGAGTCCGACCCGGCGCGCTCCTTGTACCGGTCCGCCTGCTCCAGCCCGCCCCTCCCAGCCGCGGCGGCGACGCCTCCCTCCTGAACTCTGCTGTCGGACTCGGCTCCCACAGGGGGGCTCCGCCCAGCGCAGGCCGGCCCCCCCTCGGCCGGGTCGGCCCCCCTCTGAGCGTGGATGGCCTCGCTGATCTCCTCCAGGTTCCTCAGAGCGATGGAGTAGCGGGTCTTCACCTTGGACACGTTCTGTTCCAGCTGCAGAACCTTGGTTTTGTGCTCCTGAAGTCGGACAGGAAACCAACAGGGTTCTGCTTCAATACGGACCCAGAACCGAGCTCTGCTCGGCCCCAAAGACAAAAACCAGGAGCCGCTTTACCTCCAGGATGTGGTTGAGCTGAGACTTGAGCTCAAAGTAGGGTTTGGACTTCAGGATGACCCTCTTCAGGGACTTCTGCAGCGTCTGGACCCGAGCCTCCGCCTCCTGGCAGGCGTGCGTGACCCGCATGTGCTCCCTCTCGCTGCGGATGCGTTCCTCCTCCGCTTCGTTCACCTGCGGGACAGACGGTGAGGACATCTGGGTTGGAAGGTCTCCACAGAACGAAGCTTCAGGAACCAGCAGATCCTGAAGCTTCTGGGTTGATCTGAGACGCCGTTTACCTTGGAGGTGGCGTGGTTGAGCATCTCCTGCCAGGTGGGATCCAGCGTGTTCTTCCCGTCGGCCATCAGGCCCTGCTCTGCCACGTACACCATCTCCCTGGCAGCGGTGTGCATAGAAACGGCCCGCTCGTAGCTCAGCGCCGCCTTCTGGGTCTCCTGCTGGGCCTGAGGGAAGCAGACAGGCAGGAGGAAGAGCTGCTGATCACAGAGGAACCGAACCTTCAGGCCCGCTGAGCCAGAACAACATGTTTGCTTCTGAAATGGTTTCATGGATTATTCTAATAATGACATAAATATAAAACTGTTCTATGATGTAATGCTGACGGCCCTCAGTCCAGATCAGCAGCGATTCCTGGTTGCTAACCAACCAGGAAGAGAGAAGCATCTGAGAAAGTCTCCTGATCTCCACCTTCTAGCAGCAGATAATAGAGCTGGTCCTTCAGAACCTCCGACTCTCCTGATCCCTGCAGCCGGAGCCGTTCCTCTGAACAGGAGTTGGGATCAGGCAGGAAGCGACGGCATGAGGGCCGCCTGATTCAGCAGCACTTAGCAAACGGAAGCCATTAAAGAGCAGAAGTATTGATCGGTACCTCCTTCGCCAGGCGTCGGGCCTCGTAGTACGGGCGGGCCTTTTCGATGCAGCTGCCGAGCTGAGAGCTCTGAGCGTTCAGCTTCCTGGCCGACTCCGTCAGGATCTTCCTGTAGGCAGACCTGGCGTCCTTCAAGGGCGGAGCAGGAGAAGAAAAGCAGTTTGCCTCTCAGAGCAGATCAGGTTACAGACAGAACATCTGCTTCAGTTTCCACCAAACATTCCTCTCACTGTTCAACTAAAGCCGTTTGTTAGGATGAAGCTGAGCTGCCTGATCAGCAGCATGGAGGAAACCAACAGACATGATGCTGGGTTTCAGATTTCATGCTTTTTTTACCTTAAACTGGTTCAACAGCATCAGCGATTGACTGGATTAAAAACCTCCATAGTCTCAGATTGATCATATATTGAATTAGATTCCTAATTCTGGTCCAACTAAAAGGAAAACTGAGGATACATTTTCCTCAAACCTGGAATCATTTCGTTCCTACAGAAAACCTAAAACCGACAGTGGAAAACATTAATCACCTTCAGCTCATCACACCTGTGGTCTACCTGGGAAACAGATTAACGGATGCAGATATATCTGAAGTTTTGGGTTTAAGCCTGTTTTTATTGAACTGATTGGTGGTTTTATGATGGTTTACTGGAATCCTGCTGTTAATATAAATAACTGGACCAGTTTAACAATAAAAGCTTTTAATGGAGGAAAAACAAGACAATATATAAATAAAAGTAGTTCTACCTCCATATGTGAGATTATTAGAATGATAAACTACATTAGATAATTGATAGATGAGTTAATTGCATTTGAATTAATTGTGGTTCTTGGTTAAGCCATAGAATAATCTAAGATGATCTAATGAGAATAATCTGAGCTTACATCCAGCTCCAGCTCCAGCCTGTTGATCTCTGCACTGGCTTCATTCAGCTGCTCCAACTCCTCCTGAATGCATCAAAAACAACAGCAGGGATTAAATGGGAGCTAATCTCAGCTACCTGGTGATCACAGCGGGATTAAGAGATTATTATGATTTACATTTAGGACAATAATCACCAGCTAAGACAGGGAGGTAATCCAGAGATCTGAGGGGTGAACAGGAAGCCCAGAGGCCGCTGGTCTCACCTGAATCCGGGGGTCCAGCTCCTCCTCATAGGGGCTGTGGAGGTGCTCCACCGCGGCTCTTCCATGGCCGCTTTCATCGCTGCCGTCAATGATCGCAGCTTCTGCTTTGGTTCCGCTGGTTTTGGTAGAACTCACCCCTGAATCCTCCCCCTCATCACCGCCGGGGGTCTCCTCCCTCCAGTCCCCCACATCCGAGCCCCCAGAGCCAGCGGGGCTTTCTCGCAAGTCGCCCGGCTCCATCCTGGGGCCCGCGAAGACTGTGAGCCGTTAGACCCTTAGAAAGCGAGGCTGTCCGCCGAGCGGCGACCGAGAGGGAAGCGGAGGAGATCAGAGAACAGCACCGGCAGCGAAGAAAGAGCAGTTTGAAAAGGCGGCCATCTTTATTCCGCACAAACAGCAGCCCTTCGCCTAGCCTAGCTGCTATTAGCCTAGCCTAGCTGCTATTAGCCTAGCCTGGCTGTTTTTAGCCTAGCATAGCCTACCCTGCATATAAACCCAAAGCGTTAGTTAGCCTAGCCTGTTAGCCTGTTGCTATGCTACCGCCGCAGCGTAAAAGCCGTTTTTTCAGCGAACAGGGGAGAAGCAGCAGCTGCTGTCGGTGTCAAACAGACGGAGGTTCATGATAATAAACCTCTTCTGATCGACCCTTCCCTCCATCTCCTTCACCCCAAAGCCACGCCAGCTAGCCGCTTCATCCTCACATCACCACGGATCAAGTAAACAGTGCAGAGCCAGAGGCGGCTGACCCCACACGGCTTCCGTAGACACGACCACAGAATCCCACAGCAGCCATAATGCTGGGTTTACCGTGTGGTTTATAACCTAGGTTTATTTTTAAAGTAGAATTTAAAAGTTTCAATATCCTAAACTGCGAGTTTGTTTCGGATTATTCTATTTACCTTCAAAGGTTCCTTTTTATTAAAGTATATTTTTTAAGGTCAAAGCTTTAAATCTTTGGATGTTTTATTTCTAAAAACTATAAAACAAAGATAAAATAAAGATATAAAGAGAATCTGTGCCGTTCAATGATATGAGAATGAATCTAAACTTTAAAACCCACTAATAAACAAATGATGCATCGTATTAAATAAGAAAAAACAAATTATCTAATTAATGACACATAAACTTGATAAAAGACCAATTTCTGGGAAATTTGGCTTTCAATTCTATTCAGTTCATTTCTATAGCTC
>NW_015152598.1:41183-43204 GCF_000732505.1 Cyprinodon variegatus
CAACCAGCTCCACAGGCGGCCCCGTCCAGGAAAGCCAGTTAGCATAGCTTAGCTTTGTTCATCACTTTGTTAACGTAACCTCAAACATTTCCTCAGCAGCTGCTCTCATCTCCTCGGCCGCCCAAACTAAGGACTCACTGTGGGAATCAAACACTGACGGTTTAATGAACTGGATGCTTGAGAGGAAATCTTAGCGACTAAATTGACATAATTTAATTAAAACCCCTGAAATAAAAAATAAAAAAATGGATTATAAGACACCTGCGATGTATATATGGAGAATGTCATGGATAAGAAAACAGTTGGTGGTAATCTGGGTGTGAGATGGAGCTGGATTATGACCAAAACTGGAAACATTCTGTTTGTTTTTATTCAATAAAAACATACAATTCCCCACAGTGATTCCAAAGCAAGAAATATTCCACACAGAATCATCTGACAGACAGACTATAAGCAGGAAGAGCAGATTATTTCATGGATGATGGGGGGGGGGGGGGGGTTGCTCATTCTCAGGATTTGCTCTGAAACTCAGTAAGGCAAAGTCGGCTGATGCATCGGATTCATGGATGTAAAGAAAACAATCAGGATCATAGAAAAATAGACATCTGGAGATCTGCCGTAGATCTATGTTCAGCTGCAGAACCTGAGTAGATTTGGCCGTTTCCTCATTAAGGCCGGAGATCTTTGGCGTGGAATGTGTGAGAAGGCCGCTGCTGTGGAACCTCAGCTCCACGTGGGGTCATACTGGCTCCATCCAGGAGGCGGAGCCAAGTGGATCCGCCGCCCTCGGTAGAAGAAGCTGACCACCCCTCTGTAGCCCGTCCTTGGAACCCCAGACTTCAGGTCGTCCATGATTCCCAGGTTTTTGGCCATGACCTTGAAGCTGTCCTTGGTGGAGTACTGAAGGCGGAAAGGCCCCGGGCCCTTCAGCTGGCCCTGCTTCACGTCTTCATACGTCACCGCAGGAGCGCTGTACACCTCCTGGCTGAAGCTCCTCCTGTAGGCCTCCTCCCTCAGGTAGGTCAGGTCCAGCTTGGTGAAAGGCACAAACTCAGAGTTCAGCTTGATGTATTTCAGGTATTTATCGTAGAACTGGCCCAGGCTGACCCCCTGCCGGCCGAAGGTCAACGTCCGGGAGATCTCCGGCCGTACGCAGGCGCGGCCACGCCGCTGCTCCGGCTGACGCATCCAGTCGTCCCAGAAGGAGGCGGGCCACTTGGGCTCCAGCTCCTCCCAGGCCTCCCTGAGGAGCATCCAGCCCAGGCCGGGGAAGAAGTCGGTGCGGTAGAGGAGGTCGGCCCTGCCGGGGTCCACGTATCCGTCCCTGCCGTTGTCATTCCAGGCTGACACGCACCACAGGCTGGGGTCGGATCTCAGGACCGGCAGCAGGGCCCGGAAATACTCAAAGAAGTCTGGCGCCACCTAGAGGAGAAAAATACTTCAAACATCAGAGAAAACAGGAAGCAGCGTGAGGGGCGGGGGTGGGCCGGCGTCCTGCAGCTTCTAGATTCATCCTCAGTCCAACTCATCTTCATTCATCCTAACAGGGCAGCTCAGTCTGTCCAAGTTCATGGGGGCCCCAAGTTACTGGGGGCCCCATAAAACTCTGTTTCCATGTATGGTTAATACAACTATTCCTTATTTCTGCACATTAATGATGTTTTTGGCTAAAATGCCATCAGAACGCTGATAATATTAAGTGTGTCTCAGCCCCCCCCCTCAGTGTCCACCATATTGGATCAGTCCATTTGCTGCACATGTTCAGAAAGGTCCAAACAGACAGCAGCAAACCATTTGAAAACAAACCATGCAAAGAGCAGTGTTGCCAACTTAGCACTTTTTTCGCTATATTTAGCCACTTTTCCGACTCGTCTAGCACTTTTGTTTCAAAAAAGAGTCCAGTGCCATATAGCAACTTTTTTCTGCTACTGGAGACTTTGGCGACAACATCTAAAAGCAGCGAACCCTGCTCTCCAGTGCGAGTAGATTGGTAACCCTGCCTCCTGCTCTCCTCTATCTTG
>NW_015152598.1:43534-46093 GCF_000732505.1 Cyprinodon variegatus
TTAACATTTCTCTATCTGGTGGATGGGTCTGTTCTATGTCTTCTCCATTCAGAGGGGCCCCTGCCTGTCTTTGCCCAGGGCCCCACATTTCCTAAATCGGCCCCTGGGTCACAGTGACCATCTAAGACGTCCTAAGGACCTCCTCCTTTCTCCTACTGGCTGCGTTGGACTGAGGACACACCTGAAGCTGCAGGATAGAGGAGCGTCCCCCCTGCCGCAGACTGAGGGACAGCAGGTACCTCCAGGTCGTCCTCCACGATCACCACAGACGAGTGGGACATGGTCCTGAAGACCTGGTTCAGGGCCCAGCGGTAGTGTCTGGAGATCTTGTAGTAACCCTGAAACTTCTTGTGCTCAGGACGGACGGGAATGTCGGAAAGGTCCGGCTGCTTCAGATGGGCCACCTTATCTCCATAGGAGCTGATGACGGCGGCGGTGTCGGCGTGCCCGCAGTCCTGGCTCACTATGATGGGGTGGAGCTCTGCGGAGGGCCGGTGCTGCAGCAGCTTGTCCAGGCAGCGCCTCACCGTGATGCGGTTACACGCCATCACCAGGATGGGAATGACGGGCTGGGCGGGGGCGCTGACCTTCGTCCTCTTTCCGTCCGACGGCTTCCAGAGCGACCGGTGGCTCAGGATCTGGGACAGGATGGCCTTCTGCTTTTCCAGCTCCGATTCAAAGGACTCGGCGATACGGATCACGTCTCCCACCATGTCGCTGGTGGGCATCGGCACCGGATCCCCCCGCCGCTCGCCCCCCTGGCCGGATGGAGCTCTCCCCCACAGCAGCAGCACCAGCACGGCGTTCCAGGTGACAAACAGGAAGGTTCCGCATAGAATGAGGGAGCTTCTTTTCCGGAACATGGCCCAGATAAACAGGGAGCGGTCAGTGTCCTGGATTCAGACAAAAGGAGCGGGATAGGGGAGGGTCCGTCTACGTCCTGGTTCATCACAGGCTCATGTGTTCTGGTTCAGCTGGTGGGGTTAGAATCCAGCATCTTCTCAGGATTAAACAGGAGTCATCCTGGATTAATAATCCTCAACCTGGAAAACCAGAGCAGAGCGACAATTAAAATCACTGAGGGCCCAGCGGGGCCTCATCCACCTCCCCTTATCACCCGTAAGAAACAGGAACCCACGTCTCACACCATGACCCACTCACACCCTGACCCACTCACACCCTGACCCACTCACACCCTGACCCACTCACACCCTGACCCACTCAGACCCTGACCCACTCACACCATGACCCACTCAGACCCTGAACCACTCACACCCTGACCCACTCACACCATGACCCACTCACACCCTGACCCACTCACACCCTGACCCACTCAGACCATGACCCACTCAGACCATGACCCACTCAGACCCACAGACTATGACCAACTCCATTCAATTCTATTCAGTTTATTTCTATAGCTCCAATTCACATCCTATCATCTCAGGTCACTTCGTAGATCCAGATCAACCAGATTCCAACTTTTCTTTCTAAGGGAAACCAGCTGGGGCTAAAAGGCAGCAGGCCTTGCAGCAAGAAGGTTCTAGGTCTGATTTCTAGGTCCGAAAGAGCCGGTGTCTTTCTGCATGGAGTCTGCATGTTCTCCCTGAGCATGCGTGGGTTCTCTCTGGGTACTCCAACTTCCTCCCACAGTCCAAAAACATGGCTGTTAGGTTAACTGTCTTTAAATCCTCCTAAGGTGTGACTGAGTGTGAAAGGTTGTTTGTCTCTGCTGAGCTGAGCTGATTCTTCCAAACAGCTGAAGGTTCTGGATGTTCTGGATCTATACTGGCTGTATAGATCCAGAACATCCCCCCACCACCACCTGCTGCTCCACAGACAGACCCATATTTCCACAGACGTGACAACCCACTCAGACTCAGCTCCACAGGTACTCAGACCCACTCTCTCACTCACTCAGCCTGCCGTGGGTCTCACCCTCACCCTCCGCCTCCTGCCGGCTCACTCCCTCCCTGGCAGCCCGGTTCGGATGGACCTCAGCAGAGCGGGGCTGGAACCGGACCTCGCCCTGGTCGGATTTCCGCCCGTCGGAACAGCTTCGATCCGCTGATTTGGCGAGTTTTCTCCCACGAAGCAGAACCGTGACGCTGAGAGAAAGTAACACGACGACTTCCCTGTTAGAGAGTCCGGGCGGAAGTCCCGCCCCCTCCGTCACCTTCAGGAGTTATGCAACAGTTAGAAGGAACACCGGGTCCGAGTCTGAGCGGGACCAGAGATCCCGGGTTCTGGACCTGCAGCCACGGACCTTCTGCCTCCATGAAGGGGGGTCCCTCACTAGCTTCATTAGCCTAACTAACTTCATTAGCCTAACTAGCTTTATTAGCCTCATTAGCCTAACTAGCTTCATTAACTTCCTTAGCCTAACTAGCTTATTTAGCCCCATTAGCTTCATTAGCTCCCCTACTGGAACTTCCTGTTTAATGTTCCTCCTCATCAGAATAAGTTTTCAGTTCTAGAAGGTTCTTCAGAAATGTTCTAAACATCAACATCTGCTGCTGTAGAGCATCATCCATCCATCCATCATCCATCCATCCATCA
>NW_015152599.1:0-3216 GCF_000732505.1 Cyprinodon variegatus
CAGAGGTGTGGCAGTGTTATAAGGCTTGGGTGTTATGTCACTGTACTTCATTAAACAAACATTTGCCAACAAGAAGAACTAGCACAGAAAGAAACACACACAAGTAGATATGTGTGTCTGTGTGTTTCTTTTATGTATATAAATGTCCTTTCATACCGAATGATGTCTTGTCAATCACTAAGCTACAAAGCCTTTTTGAGGATCAATTGTTATTAAAGCCAAAAGTGTTTCATGAGAAAGCAAAGCAAAGCTTTCTTAAAGAGGTACTTTGAAGTAGAAATTCAGAGGGACCCACAGAAACAGCTTTTAAAAATCTTTGCAAGTGG
The DNA here is from genome assembly GCF_000732505.1 of Cyprinodon variegatus. Lineage (NCBI taxonomy): Eukaryota > Metazoa > Chordata > Actinopteri > Cyprinodontiformes > Cyprinodontidae > Cyprinodon > Cyprinodon variegatus. Next base: position 327 of record NW_015152599.1, read on the forward strand.
GAACAGCATGCAATCAAATACATTCCAGCCCTTAAAGCTGAGGGAGCACATTTGTGCACAAAAACAGCTAAGCAACAACTAAATATTGCAGCCCACAACACTTGGGAGCCGCAAGACAGATTTTACATGAAAAACAGAGGTGGTCTGGGAGAGAGAGAGGTGGTCTGGGAGAGAGAGAGACAGAGAAGGGAGAGACATTCACTGAAACTAAAGGGACAGAGGTGTAAATAAGGCAAACAATAAATGGCCAAACTTCAAAACATCTCGCGTCGTATCCCTGCAGACATCATACCAACCCACCCTCAAAATAACAAATAAGCCCATGGAACTGAGCAATGTACATTTTAGAGAAGCTCTTCATTTATAGTTTGTTCATGCGTTTGCAGAATCATCCACTTCAAAGCTTTAGTTGATTCCTCCCACCATAAGCGAACAAAAAAATAAGACTTTGTCAGAGAAGAACTGCAAAGCATTATCCTGAAGGTATGATTTCAAGAGGCCAATAGACCTTGCATATCATTGCACTAATAATTTATAGTGAGCTGCAATAGAAATAAACTAACAATTCCTCATCTTCAAGAATAATATGAGGAATGTTAGGAAATTAAGAGAAACAGGGCTGGAGTTATGAAATAATAATAAGCTTAATAAAACACCTACAGAAAGACAGAGGACGTAGTCTGTTACAGTACATCTTCAAAATGTTTTATTTTATTTAATTCAAATGCAGAGTCGCTCAAAGGTGGTTCAAATCAGGGCAACTTTTTGTGGTGAGGTGGTGGGCTATAATTCCATTATACATAAAAAGCAATCTGTGCTAAAGTTCTTGATTTTGACCATGTTGATGTGAGAATTACAAACTCCATTTGAGCTAAGGCCAAGCAGCACCGAAGCTTCAAATTCTTCTTGGAGGAGTGCTTTGCACACCACGAGGATCTCCTCCCTCAAATGTACATGTGATTGTTAAGTCGCGGTAATGTACTGCTACACCTTCTCTTTTTTCTGGGTGAAATTAAGACTTTTATGGAGAGTAGAGGAGAAGATACAACTTTATTAACGGAAGCAGAGTGGCTTCGTGATCTCGCCTTTCTCAGTGATGTGACGAATAAAATGAACCAACTGAACATGCAGGTGCAAGGCTGTTGAACATGTGCAACAGTAACCCAGGTGCAGCCAGTGCCTTGAATGTAAGTAAATATTGTGATCTTCTGGCAAAGCTTGGGCAAGGATTTGACAGGCTGCAGCCTTGTGTGACATTTATGGCAAATCCATTCTTGAATGTGGATATAATAAGTATATATAAGTGAGGTGAGGTCAGATGGCTGAAATTAATTTGCATTGATCCTGTGGAAACGGAAATAGAAATTATTAATATTCAAACTAATGTGTCCCGGCATCTTAAGCCCCAGTAAAATTTAGATCAGAGGTCTTCAACAGGGGGTCCGTGAACCCTAGGGGGGCCCTGGAGGTACTGCATGGGGGTCGTGAAAGTTTTGGTTTATTCAAAATTTTTGTTTATATTCTCCCCTGTAATTTTTTCCACTAATTGAAATGCCTTTAAAAATACATTAACATGAATTCAACACACTGGAGTAAAAAGATAAATGGAGGCAGAAGATGTCTTTCAGTCATCAATGCACACATTCAGCAACACACAGGAGCTCTTTCAAGGTGGGCACCGTTTCACTCACAACACCTGTCCAATCAACTAGGAATCAGAAATATTTTAATAATCCCAGGGAGAAATTACTTTAATTACATTACTCCGTCTGTAGTGGAGTGTCTATAGGACCAGTTTGATACAATATTCAGGGGTCCCCGCTCCATCTTGCCATGAGTTTGGGGGTCCTTGGCCTGGAAAACATTGAAGAACCCTGATTTAGATAATTTCTGGAGCCTTATTAAATTAATATAAAATCTTAATAAGATGGCAAAAATGTGTGCTTTATTAAGTCTACTTACCTTTATCAATCAGTTGTTTCTAACATGACTGTTCTCAAATCCAAGTACACGACTGACTGATTAACAACACCCAATACTGCTATGCACATATTCATACATCTATGCCATTTGAAATATTTAATGGTTCTACATAATCTATACATTGAACATGTTGAGCAGTTGATCCTTTTTCTTTGAATACAGATTATACACCTAAATAGCTGCTTAGAAAAACTGTCCCGAAGAATTTAAAGACTAATCCTTAAAGAGCATGAGATCTATTTGTACAGTTTTTATTAATATATTGTTGTGCAGAATTATTTGCTGTATGTTTCTTGTCAGTTTTTGGTTAGACATAGACTTAGACTTCTTTATTTGTCATTTTGTATGCATAGAGTGCATACAGAACGAAATTGCGTTACATACAGCTTATGAACATTGCATTGATATTTCAAATGAGATGGAATACCTTTCCGGATTGTTACACACGAGTTATACAAAAAGTGCAGCAGTGGTCAAAGTGTAAACAGTGCAGTGGATAAAGACAGTGTGCAAACTGCAATGGTTCAGTGCAGATAGGCATTTGTGCAAAAATGCGTTAGAAATGAGATGAACTTAAAGGGCTAAAAGTTAAAACGTTCAGCAGCATTTGATACCCGATAATGTGCAATAGGTGCAGAGTTTGGTTTATGGATCCGCAGGAAGTACAAGCGCTTCTGTGCCCTCTTCACAAAAGATGAAGTGTTTACAGTCCAGGAACTTTGTGCTGCTGACCACCTCCACAGCTGAGCTGTTGATGAGCAGTGGAGCATGGTGGGGCCGGTTCTTCCTGAAGTCGACGATGATCTCCTTCGTCTTCTCCACGTTCAGGATCAGACTGTTGTCACTGCACCAGCCCACCAGCTGCTCCACCTCCTCTCTGTAGTCCTGGTCGTTGTCGTCCCTGATG
>NW_015152599.1:4578-9542 GCF_000732505.1 Cyprinodon variegatus
AAAAAAACGTTTTTTTACAGACAAAATTTTAGTTTTATAGCAACCCATAAATATTCCTTCCTTTTATTATTTATAGATGATTTCATGAGAAACACGAGACCTGCCTAGTTTTAATATTCAAATTGTAGAATATTTAAATTTAGCTGGTATACAGAGATCTGTGCCTGAAGCACATTAACATTTGACTGAGGACAGTACTCAGCTGCACATCAGGAAGGAAACATTCCACTTCATAAGGTAAAAAAAATGTATTTAATTTTTTGTCTTACATATACGTAATGCAGACCTTCATGGAAAAAAAATAATAACCACCCTTATTTTTTTCTAGTTTTGCTTTTTTTTAGTTAGGCAATATTACATGAAAATGAAAACAATGATGTTATAATTATTTATGTTCATGATTATATTTGAAGAGTTCATTTGCAAAAACAGATTGCATGGTGCTGCTAATAAAATTATAAATTTTTTTATTTAGAAAAATGCAGTTATCTGTTTTTACAAATTAACTTCTCATATATCCAATATCTATAATAATAGTATCTTTTCTATTTTTGAATATTTGTGAATATCTGTGAAACTACTGACAGCTTGCACTAACTCTCATTTAAAATGAGAGATGTTTTCAGTGACACAACAAGCTAAAACTGTAAACTAGAGCCTATCCAGCACCAGGCTACACGTCATATAAATTAGCCAATGAGCTGTCAGTCTGGGTTGCTGCTGTGAGCCTTGCAGGTCGGTGTAAAGCCCACTGCTCTCATTGAACCATAAAAAAAGAAATAAAAAGGTCAGTTCAAGTGCTTTTTTAAATATGTGAATCAGGAAATTGTCTAAATACTCAACTGAACAATTGTTGTTCAAAAAATACTTTAGAATTTAAATTTGAAAATCTTTCTTTTTTTATATATATTCTTTTTATTTAAAAAGTCAATATATAACATGGATGCATAAAAACCTCATTTTATTTCAGTGTTAAACTCTGTTTAACGTAACGGATTATAATTTAAAATGTTTTCAGACTTTCACTGGTTGTATATTTTCTTTATTAAGACCCCGCTGGTTTTTAATTGGTTCCCCCTGGCCTATAGGCTTGAGTGTCGGAGGCGGAGCTAAACTGAAGGCTTCTTCAAAGGATTTTCTGTAACTCTTCATCCTCTACCTGCAATAAACATATGAAATGCTTCGGTTCATGAAGGGCACATCTGGGGGCCCTAAGCGACACCTAACTTAGAGACTCACAGGTTTAGTGGAGGATTTTTTACGAATTACTGAAAAGAAGCGCCCTCTCAACTTTTAAGAAAAAATGCAAATGCACAACCCTGTACCCATTCCTCAGAGGGAATGCTTATTAAACGCAAGACCATGCACAAGCTCATTTCTCCTTCTGCACACTCTGTTTAAAAGTTGCTGCTCATATATTACTTTCCAAAAGAAGATTTTCAATTTTTCCACTATGTCAGACTCACGATTGTTAAAAGAAAATGGGGGCGAGCAAGTAGGACGGCCTTACGTAAACATAGCACCAGAATGATTGATAATTAGGTGCACCACTTATTTTGATGATCCACCTGAAAAATGAAAATCCTACACTGTACTGTACCTTTAAGACACAATGTGACAGGCCAGGATTAAACCTGCAATGTCTGACCTTCATACATTAACCCCTGTAACACCACAGACATATCCAAGATGGTGCCGCCAAGTAACCATATTATATTGAGACAACTCTGAAATTTAAACAATATGGCTCATTTTTCTTTTAGCTGAGATGAGGAAGAGAGACAAATGTGACAGCATGTATAGAACTTACATAGTGCTCAATGTCAGACTTAATTCTCAGCAGAGAAAATTTAAAACAATAAGAAAAGCTCTTTGGTCTTGCTTAGTGTATTTATATGTAGGAGATGTAAGTGTGAAGAAAATAATTTCATTTTCAATTTTGCTTTGCTTGCAGAACAGAGTTAAACAGCTTCATGAAAAAATATTCCAGCTGATATCAAGGATGCAGTGGAGTGTGATTCTGCTCTTTCTGATGGGTAAGTTGATCTAAGCACAACAACACTCACTGGTTTCAGGTAAGATACAGACTCAACTGGAGACATGGAGAGATGGCTGCTCTATTAACACACAAAAAGTAACTGATAAAAATAGAAAACAATATTGTAATGTAGACCTTTACAATTTTGTTATTATTTTGAGAATTCATAAAATGTATGCTTTCAGGTCAGATTTGTTTAATCGACTGTCAGCTCTATGAGTATCACTACATTAATGAGGAAAAGACCTGGACTGACGCTCAGCAGTACTGCAGAGAGAAACACACTGACCTGGCCACAGTGTCTAACATGGCAGACATGAAAAGACTCAACAGAACCAGAGCAGGAAATAAGGGGGAGGCTTGGATTGGTCTGTATGATCAGACAGATGGTATCAGAACATGGTACTGGTCTCTGCCTGGATTGGAGTTCAATGAAAGTGAGACAAAATGGCACCCAGGAGAACCAAATGATGTCAATAATGGAAATGAGAACTGTGGGCATTTGAATAAGAATCTTACCTGGACAGATACCAAGTGCGATCATAAAAGACCTTTCCTCTGCTATGATGGTGAAAATTATGAATTACTTTACTGTAGTTTTAATGTCTTATCATGTAAAGTCAATGCAATGTGAGTTTCTTTCTGTTTATTCCACAGAAACTAATAGAACCCAGAAATACCACTTGATTAGAGAGAAGAAGACCTGGCAGGAAGCTCAGAGTTACTGCAGAGAGAAACACACAGACCTGATCAGTGGAATGAAGCAGCTACAGGATGGAGAAGTGGAGAGAGTGATGAACTCTGTAAAAGATGAGACATACATATATTTTGGTCTGTTCAGAGACACCTGGAGGTGGTCAGATGGAAGCAGTTTCTCTTTCAGACACTGGAATGACCAGTTAAACAATCCAAAATTCAACACTGGTCAATGTGCCATGGCTGTGTTTAAAGATGAAGGCAGATGGAGCAGTGAGGAATGTAAAACAAGAAAAAACCCCTTCATCTGTTATGAGGGTGAGCTGATTTCATAAAACCTGTCCTATGTAGGATTTTTTTTTATCAATGTCCTTTGTATGATTGTGTTGGTAATATGGTTTGAAAGCATTTAATGATTCACCATTTGAACATTTATATCCCAATAATCCAATTCCATGTAATTATTTAAAAAATGTGTAACTTGAAAACCTCAGTTTTATTTTCCATTAAAAATAAAACATTTGGTTTTTGGCTGTAAATATATTGTTTGCTTTGTCCATCACTACTATGGCAGATAAAGTGATCCTGATCAATGAAAAGATGAACTGGGAGGATGCCTTATACTACTGCAGAGATCACTACCATGACCTGGTCACCATCACCAGCCTGGATGAGCAGAGATGGATCCAGGAGAAAGCCAAGAACGCCTCGACTGATTATGTCTGGATGGGACTGCGCTACACCTGTACTCTGGATTTCTGGTTCTGGGTCAGTGATGAGGTGGTCAGGTATAAGAACTGGGCCTCAGGGGAACCAGTGGATGACTGTGACATGTCTGGAGCCATGGAGACAGGAGGAGAACATAAGTGGAGGAAAATGAATGATCTAGAGGAGTTTAACTTCATCTGTTCTAAGGAATAACACAGATTGTTTTATGGATATTTTCTGTTGCTTTATTCTGTGATAATGAGGATTTTGTGGAAAATATGTTTAAATAAATAAAATAAGTATATTATTAACATAAAGATAATATTTCCACCAAACTACAACACTTGCTTTAAACCTGTTATATATGATTATCTATTTCTGGTTTCTTTCTATGAAACATCTGCTTCTCTAACAGAACATGTTTTACTTTTCCTTTATTTTGATCAATTTATTATTATATTTATTGGATGACTGTAAAAAGGGTGCGCTAGTGTGCAGTTACTTCAGGAATACAGAAAGAATAATATAAATACAGTAAACATTAAATATATTAATAAATAAAAAGTAATCACACCATGTTTTTAGTGTTTTCTTTCCTTTTTGGGTTTATCTGGAGAACCCAGGCCTAATAACAGGTTTTTCAAAGGTGTGTGTACAGGGCTGGGCTTGGATTTTTGCAAAGAAATTCTTGGTTAAAATTATAAGTGTGTCAATTACAGTATTAGAAACAAAACATTTTATTTAGTAAAGAAAACTTTGTTTATAATCGTAGATATTAAACATTTCATGTATTTATAGACAAGGTTTGCTCACATTGCTGCAGGGATTATGGACCACTCCTCCATACAGATGTTCAGATCCTTCAGGTTTCAGGGCTGTAACTGGGCAACATGGACCTTCAGCTCCCTCCAAAGATGTTTAGATTGGGTTCAGGTCTGCAGACTGGCTAGGCCACTTCAGGACCTGGAGCTGCTACTTATGAAGCCACTACTAAATCTTTTCTTTATTTGGATCCCATTAGTTCCCTCAAGGTGGTTGCTAGTCTTCCTGGGCTGGGGTCCTAGAAATTTTTTTTAAATTATGTGGATTTAATATAAATTAAATACAGTACAAAAATAAATACCAAGTATTTGTGTTGGAAAACAAAACAGAAATACAAAAGACATTTTATAAAAAAGACTGAGGACAGTACAGAGTCACCTCACCAAGTGACCTTTGATTTTCCTTTTAAAGATTATTTTTTCATTTTTTTGTCTCTGAGATGTGATGGAAAACAATTCCCTGCATTTGGCCTCTGTTAAAATCAATACTTCTCATAGAAACTGAATTGTGCCTGAGGACCAGAAGAGAATCTGAGGGGGTTTCAGGCTCACCTCTCCACACAGTGCAATTAAAACTAGTTAAAAAAAAAACTAGTCAATCCACATTGAATTTATTTACTGACATCACTCATGCTGCTGTTCTGTTACCTGATGCAGACTGATGGTGTGTGTGAAAGAAGCAGACTGCACATTCCTTAAGT
>NW_015152599.1:13232-14756 GCF_000732505.1 Cyprinodon variegatus
TGAATTTATTTACTGACATCACTCATGCTGCTGTTCTGTTACCTGATGCAGACTGATGGTGTGTGTGAAAGAAGCAGACTGCACATTCCTTAAGTTGACACCGTATTTTACTGGAGTGAATCAGCATACATAACAGTGCCACACTCCCCAACCCCCCAGGTGGCAGCAATGACTCTCCTATCAGTTACTCTAACACAACAGCTGCCACTTTCTCACTGCGAAATTTGGTTTCACATCAATTTCCTTTTCCATTAATGGTGTTTCTTGAAGGTTACTATGAAGTACTTTGCGTTGTTTTTGAAATTACAACACACTTTGCAATTTATTTATATTGCAGATGCCGATTTATGGTTCATGGAGGCATTGACAGCTTCAGCCGTCTTATTGTGTACTTAAAAACCGCCACCAATAACCATACGTCAACGGTCTCTAACATGCTTTCTTGAAGCAGTCGGTATATATGGAGTGCCATCACGTGTTCGCTGTGATATAGGAGGAGAGAATGTCCAAGTGGCCCACTTCATGGTGTCCACCAGAGGCCCAAATAGGAATTCTCATCTCACAGGAAGAAGCACACACAACCACAGGTGATTTCCTTTAGTAAAACTGCAGCAAGTACCAACTTTAAACTTGTTTTCATTATTGGCCTTTTTAAAACTTCTGCTTTGGGTTTTTTTTTTTTTTTTCAGTTGCAGTTCTGTTACATTACTTTAGTAACATAGTTCATTGCCGGGAACAGTGGAATTATTGTTAGTAATGGTTCTGTACAGTAATATATTAATTTTGTGGACATTACATAGTTTATAAAAACTGTTTGTTTATTCTTCTATGTCCATTTTGCTCATCTTGCGAGGATATTTATGTCATATATTTAATATGTTTACATGCAAGTAATTCATTACTTTATTTCTTGGTTTTTTGTGTATTTTTTCTTGTTCTCCAGGATAGAGAGATTGTGGAGAGATGTATTTGGAGGAGTTTTGGATGTGTTCAACACTACATTATGCAACCAAGAGGCAGAAGGCCTACTCAACCCAGACAATTAGATGCAGCTGTATGTACCACTCTGGGCCTATCTTCCACAACTTAACAGACATCTGCAGTTGTTCAAAGATGGCTGGAACCGCCATCGGCTGTGCACGAGAGGAATCACTCACCATACCCGCTATGTTCTCAAAACCAGCGTGAGGATGAAGAAGACTAATAGGTTTGTAGTAGAAACAAATCTTAATGTTTGTCTCACAAGACTTAAAGGACCTAATTGAAATGAAGGTCAAAACACATGAACTAAAGCTATCAGGGGGCTTGTGGGATTATTTAGCTGACCCACCAACATTTGTGTTTATCTTGGTTATAGTATTAAATAGGGGTGTAAATAATAATCGTTTTGTATCGATGCATCGATCCAAAAGCCGACGATCTGATGCATCGACACGTCTGCATGATAATCGATTCATGTTTTTTTTTTCCTCCGGTCTATTTTTATCCATTTGCTCCTGGGCGTAATTCTCCCTCCCGTGCTGC
>NW_015152599.1:15540-20073 GCF_000732505.1 Cyprinodon variegatus
CCGTTTTAAAACTTCTGCTTTGGGTTATTAATTTATTTTTTTCAGTTGCAGTTCTGTTACATTACCTTAGTAACATAGTTCATTGCTGGGAACAGTGCAATTATTTTTAGTAATGGTTCTACACAATAATGTATTAATTTTGTGGACATTACATAGTTTATAAAAACTGTTTGTTTATTCTTCTATGTCCATTTTGCTCATCTTGCGAGGATATTTATGTCATATATTTAATATGTTTACATGCAAGTAATTCATTACTTTATTTCTTGGTTTTTTGTGTATTTTTTCTTGTTCTCCAGGATAGAGAGATTGTGGAGAGATGTATTTGGAGGAGTTTTGGATCTGCTCTACACTACATTCTGCTACCTAGAGGCAGAAGGCCTACTCAACCCGGACAATTAGATGCAGCTGTATGTACCACTCTGGGCCTTTCTTCCACAAATTAACAGACATCTTTAGTTGTTCAACCATGGCTGGAACCACCATTGGCTGCACACAAAGAGGAACCAATCACCATACCTTCTATGGTCTCAAAACCGGCGTGAGGATGAAGATCCCTACCAGGTTTGTAGAACAAAACAAATCTCAATGTTTTTGTCACAAGACTAAAAGGACCTAATTGAAATGAAGGTCAAAACACATGAACTAAAGCTATCAGGGGGCGTGTAGGATTATTTAGCTGACCCAACATTTGTGTTTATCTTGGTTATAGTATTAAATTAGCTTTAGTTATACTTTAGACTTGGAACGCCCATTAAATTAGGGCCCATAACTGTGTGTACAACACACATGGATCTGTGTTGTTATTTAGCAAGCTTTAGCAAAGGCCATTTTAGTCTCAAGTGCTGAGAATTTATAAAAATTTACTCCTACTTTCAAATGTAAGTATAACGGCAAGCTAAGAATCACTCTTACTCTCCGTTTTATATAAGAAGTCTCTCAGGTGGTTAGGAGCTACCAGTAGGGGCTTGTGATGGACTGTAGAAACAGAAACGTGCAAATAATTCAGGACAGGAAGAATGTTTTTAAATTGTTTGAAGTAGCGTACTTAATTAGATGGGGTCAGACATGAATAATCTTTATCGGCAAGTTACTGATGGATGTCATCTCACCACTAACTTTATGAAGCAATGCATTTTCAGCTATATTGAAGGGACATCAATAGTCCACAATTATGCCATTTACAGGTCCAAACACTGTCATGCATTTGATCGACTTCCTAACAAGACCCCTGTAATCCCATGCAAATAGCCTGCATCGCAGAAGCAGTGGGTGCGATTGATGGCACTAATATAAAGATAAGCCTTCATTTCCAATGAAGCCTATGTACATAATGTATTCTCCTAAATATTGTTTTTGCCAAATGTCTGTTGAATATTACCTCCTATTAGGTATTTCACCAATGTGAATTTATCTGAGAATATTCCTAAATAAGGAAAGCTATTCAGTGATTGGTGTTTGCCTACATCTTCATCTAAAATCCTTTTTGGGGCAGATCAAAGTGTCATGAATCATCACTAAGACTGACACTTAAGATTTAATCCTACACTTTACTGAAATTGGGACTATGATAACTTTTAAGCATATCTTTTAGCCAAGAACCTTTTTTTTTTTTCTTTTACAATTAAGTCAACTCTTAGCAGTGCTTTTATGAGTAATTCTGACAAGCTTGAAAAATATGGGCCCAGAATTTTAAAATATTACATGTTCAACAGTAAGTATGTTAAAAATGCATAAAGAAGTGATTCAAATGTATTCATAAAGTTTTGGTCTAAGGTCATTATTAAGATTATGTCCAACATACTGTGTCAAACGGAACACTAGGCTTGTAAGTAATGATCATTATTATAAAATGTCATTTACTTATTTCCTCAGCCCAAGATTACATCCTGAAATGTATTGTTTTGTTTACAGAAGAATGATACTCACTTTACTGTTATGGCAAAAGAAAGAAAACCAACATTTAAAAAGAAATCACATTTTTAATAAGCAAAATTCAGGTGATTTTTCTTTTATAAAATGATTCAAACACAATCATTCTGAATTCATCATTGCAGCAGTATTACAAAGCTCAAAGATTAATGTTTAAGTTGAAGACTTTTTTTCTTGGAATCAGAATTAAGGGTTTATCAATGATTTTTTTGAAAAGATCTAACTAAAAAGGGCAAACAGTAAAGTATTTTCCCCCACTGTCTGTCTATCCTTCCTTATCAACAACATGACCCTCAATTGACAGTTACTATTGATGGGTCAATGAGGCATCTTGAAGCCAAACTGTATTGATGCTGCGTTGATACTGTCTGAATACTGACACCTGTTGGACATTTAAGGACACTACAGGCAGCTGATTTGACACACTAAACTGAATTGATTTGATGACCTAGTACAGTGATATCATTTTAGTTATTTTAGTTATATTGTATTATTATGTTTAAATTGAGAATATCTTTGATGTTTTTAGATGCAGCCAATAAATTATCTAAACATACGCCATAAGGAGAAAATTTATGGTAAATGTGAATGAGGATGCTTGTGGACTAGGATTTTAAATCAGTTTTTAAAACAATAAGTGCAGTAAATACAGTGAGTAAACTAAGAGTCAATTTGAAATTAACTTTAATTCAGATAAGTTGAGTGATAATAGAGGAAAAGGATGACACAACGAGAAAATTAAAAATGCAATAGCTGAAATGTTCCTATTCCTTTTGCTGCTCCAAAGTTTTTGATCATTTTAATGATAAACTACAAAAGATGAGAATTTTTTTTTAGCAGATGCATCATGTTGACAGATACATTTTTAAACACAGTTTAGTGTGTCAGTCACAGGATTTTCTTCAAATGACATGCACCAACACAGCGTTTTGCTCTATGGGCACCGACGCATCGAGGTTGCTGGACCCATCACTAACAGTAAAATATTTCTTAAATTGATTGCAAATCTCTTTTAGGTTGATATGGACTACGGCATTGACTGGGAAAGTCCACATGGTCACCACCGTAAAAGAATGCCAGTGCCAGAGATTCAGGTTCCACGGCCCTTGACTGAAGTGGAATTGCAAAGAACGCCAGATCTACAAGGAGCCTTTTCTAATGTTCTGAATGTTTACAGTGGAGCAATTACCACACTAACAGACATATTTGGAAAGGTTTAAAAATGTAATGTTTGACTTGTAGTATGTTCAGACACTTAAGTTAAAGTTAATTGTGGATTGAAATATTTTGTGCTAATGACCATAACTGATGGAACATGTGATTTTGTGTGTGTGTTCCAAAACCATAGCTGAATAGAAAGGTCTTTAAGGTATAAGGTAGTTCTCATATTTCTAATTCTAATTATTTTACTCACATTTGAAATTGTCTCACCAATTTGATGACTAACTGTGTTGAGCTTCAAATAAAGAACTTAAGTCAGTAATTAATTTGCCAAATGTTTTTATTAACAATTATGCCTTGTGAGCATGCATGCACAAGAAAGGTGCCTCACACAGAGTGGTCTGGTATCCAAAAACAAAGCACATCAAATGTTGGGGCTTCTAGGATTAACAACTTCCTTTGAATATTGTGAACACATAGAACTTAATGAAGAGAATGATTTGTCTGTGTGTCTACCAGTACTTGGAAGAAATACAACTAAATTAGATCTGAACTTGCTGTGTCACTGTCTATCAGTGATTATGAACAGATACAACTAAATGAGATCTGAACCTTTGTCTCCATTGGTGCTTAAATTGGACAGATTGATGTGTCTGTATCATAGAAGGAAGATATGCTTGCCATCAAATCATGAACAAAGTCTTCATACAGTATTTTGTTGTATTCTTTGACAGCTTTAGAGTTAAAAAATAAGTTGATGACTGTGGTAGGGCACAATTAATGATTTCCACCTCCAAGTTAGAGGAAACAACAGCAGGAAGCAGCCAGTCCAGAATGAGAGCCTTCAGGACTTCTGGAGTATCTTATAAAAATACACACAGGCGAAAAAAAAATTATACACATACACTGACAATCACATACTAGATAGAGCGAGTCTTACTCCAGAACAAAGGCAACCTACCTTCCTCTATACATTTCAGGAGGAAGGTCATTACTCTGCAATGGTCCTCCAAGCTGATGTTGTCCTCATTGATGTCCTCATGCCTTGGCCAGTTGATATTTTCCATAATCATCTACCAAACATTTAATAAATTAGTTACTTATATGAAATTATGTTTTTAAACCCTGACAGATTTTGACAGATACCTTATAAACTAAGATGTAAGATGCACATAAATAAAATTAAATGTATTAAATATAACAAACGTATTTGCATTACTTGTGGCGTGATCTCTGCATTGCAGGCCCTTGGGCATAGGAGTAGCACAGCATCTGGTCTGGAGCTAAAAAACTCCCAGACACCCGTGTCTTTCAGGCCTCGCTGGATTTGTTTAACCTGTTTGGTCGTCCGTCCAAGAACCTTTCAAATTAAACAAAAGCACTGGGGTCTCCTAGGACACATTTACACGCTTTATATTCTAAAACTCATCCATCTCTAGA
>NW_015152599.1:22554-23759 GCF_000732505.1 Cyprinodon variegatus
TCCATCTTCAAACTGATTTAAAGCCTCTCACTGAACACTCCAGTATCTCATCAGTTTTGTGTAGAGGGTGTGATGAATCCACCATCATTAGAAGCTTGTGCAGCATTTTTTCTGGACCATCAGCATTAGTGTGCACAGCTATCCCAGCACAAAACCAGTTACTGTAGACCCCAGGTCTTTAAAATACAGGATTTTTTTCTGTAAAAATATAATAGTCTACAAGGGATTGCTCATAGTTTTTATATTGTGTTCTCTGTTGTCTTTATTATGGGCCAACAATATAGTCATCGGGTAGAGTATATTTCCCTAAACACCTGCATTCTTTGACATTGCCCCCAAATACAAATACAAATACCACACTTGTTTTCTTTTAATGGCCAGAGAAAGCAGAATTCAGGCTGAATTATTAGGGGAAAAACAATCCATTTAGCACGCCTGAGGATAAAAAAGATAATAAAAATGTATTCAGTAAAAATCTTACAAAGCATATTTACAAACCAAATTAATAATAGAAAACTGTATAGTTTTTTCTTGGCCCAGATATATGCCTAAATATTTAACAGAAAAAGTATTTTCCCAAGAAATAAACTCCCACACAACCATTAGTTGTAATTCTAATTTTGACCCCCCCTCAACATCTCTATTAATGGTTTTGCAAAACATAGCCCAGCATCACAATAGCACTTTAGTTAGACTTTTCATTGCCCCTTCATGGAGAATGGGTTTGTGTGACTTTAAATAAGGGTATCAACTTTTTTTTTTCAGTGACTGACATAATGTAATTCAAGTAATCAACTAAGTATTTATAGCCTTCTGTCTTTTAGGCAGCAGTTTTATACAGATTGTCCCATAGCTTCTTAAACACAATTTTACAACAATGTCCTGCTTTCATGCTAAAACCTGATTTGACCCAGTTTGGTTTGAACACATGAACTTTTCAGCTAATCCAAACACACTGTTTTCCACCCACAAATACAGTATCTATGGAAATCCAATGGATATGGATTTTTGTGTTGAGTAGAAAGCTGTGTTTAAAGATCCAAGACAAAAATTTGATTGTTATGTTAAAATTGTCTGTAAGCAGCTGGAAGCTGTACAATTGTCAGTTTTGATTATTGGTTGCCCATTCCTGTAGTTAGTGACCTTGCTTTGCACTTGAGGGTGCATTACAATGTTGAACCAGTAGATGGCAGCAAAAGCCTGTG
>NW_015152599.1:25680-28721 GCF_000732505.1 Cyprinodon variegatus
ACCTACTTCTATATATTTGCTTCTTTAAAGAAAGAAAAGTATCAATTAAAATCTATATTTGCAAAGATATGAATAATTTTGGTGATGATTTAATTCTTATATCATTTGGGCTTGGTTTTATATGTGTGACAACCTCAGAACATTGGACCCAATATTTAAAGCAGACTGATCAGGACAATTTTACAAACAAGCTTCATTAATAAAGTTAATCAAGTTTGGGAAAACCAGCAGAATCCAGGGAATCATTCCAAAAACAAAATGGACCAAGCAGAAAAGGGCAAGGCATAGACTTGAATACCCAAAGGCAGAAAACAGGTCTGATTTAGAATCACAGAAAACTTACTTGAACACTAGTTTACTCTCACAAAACAGCTCAAATAATCTGGCGCCAATTGTATGCAGACAGACAGCATGAATAGTAGAGGGGACCAGGTGGAAACGATAAGTGTTAATGAGTCGCCGGGCCAATTAGAAAGGTGAACAGGAGTAAGGGAAACTGCCAATCATCAGCGCCAAGACCATGACAGTATGATAAAACCCACCAACAATGAAATTAAAACACTCATCTCTAATTTTCTATCAAAAGAAGAACATAATCACTTTCAAATATAGTTGATTGGAACTGAAGCATAGTCAGCAAAGTTAATTCTGTCTGAGACTCTGCCCATACTAACTAAGTGAGCTAAGTCACTACAGATTGTGAGGTGGAAATAAATGACAGTGTCCAAAAGTCTTAAAATCCTCTGCTGTGTCTACTGTTACTCCCTCACACAGCTCTGCTTCACCTGTGTGTTTTCTTACTGCTGCTTGGCGCTGTCGGCTCCATCATGCAGCTGTATGTTTCTCAATACAGTAACCCTCAGGTTCCTTACAGTTTTTCCGTCCAAAATTTACTAATTTTCTATACCTGCTTGTCTGTTACAGTCAATGAGGATCCCATGATTATCTTCAGATCTCTGATGCAGTACAAGCCGATCTGTTTGAAAAGTTTAGAGAGGCCTGTAGGTGACCTCGGACGTGCAAGTTTGGACATGTAAATGTAAGATTTACTCTTCCCTGTAATAATTTGCATTAGAAAATAGTCCCTGTCTGTTCCTGTTCTCTTTAATGTTTCAGTATTTCTTTGTTCTGTTAGTTTCTAAAGAATAAACAGTTGAACCTGTGGCCAGGTTAGTGTTTTTTTTTTCCAGGTTTTTTATTGTCATTACACTGTNAATCAGGGCAGCAGCAGTTCCAGGCCCGGAGGTAGAGAGAGTTGAGAGCAGGTTTAGCAATGAAACGATCGGTTGTGTGTTCCAGGTTGTGTGACCTGAGCTGCAGCCTCAGGAATAGCAGCTCTTTCTGACTCTAATAAACCCTGTTGGTGGGACAACCTCGCCCTTGTTGGGGCCATTACAGCATATTTGAAGAGCCTGCCTGGATCTTGCCCAAACTTCTCCTAAGATCTTCTCTTTTGTGGAAAATTCCAGAAAATTGATAATACAAGCACTGTTAGTGAGTCTGGTGGGCGATGCACACGCTGTGTTTTGAGATTTGAGCATCTATATTGATATTTTACAGCTGGATGTGCTCCTCCTGCTCATAGGTTATTTTGTTGAAACAGTGAGCATATTAACAGGTTTTGAACAGGATTTTTTAAATTAAGGTGGGAGAGGGGCTCTGATGCAACCGTCTACTGCGTTTGCTTCCAGATGTCCACTTTTTATGTTTGTAATTGTCGTCTTCTTATAAATCACTATAAATAATAATAATTAGATAATCCTATATCATTGTAACTGTTCCAACATGTCTGTGGATCTGGTTCTACTCTAGAGGAAACAAACACCATTCAAGAAATAAGAAATAAAGCCATCTTATCTCATCTTGTCATCTGAATCTTTCCCAAATAAAGGGAGAAACATCTTCAATACCTTTTTTCATTTTTTTTTTACATCATTTGAAATCATTTTAAAGGTCAGAGAACAGGAAAATAAAGTTTAATATTTAGAATCTATGACAGGAAAATAATTAATCTGTAATTTAAAAGTCTTTTAAATTATATTCTGAGATTTAGAGAGCAGCTGTTTAAAGAGAATATATCAGAATAAAATGGCTTAAAATCAGATTTAAATTATTAGTGAATGATGATGTTTGACTAAACAGAGAAAACTCACCTCAGTTTCTTCACTTTGCAGATTGAACTCTCCAGAATCTCACACAGATGTTTCATTGCAGAGTCTCCAAAGGTTTTCCATCCACTGATCTCATCTATTATCACTTCAGTCAGATGAAGGTTGGACTTCAGAGCTGAGGCCAAGATTTCACAGTCAGTCTTAGTGAGAGAACAGCCATCAAGTCTGTGATTAGAGGAGAAATAAAGTCAGTTCTAATGAAATCAGACAATCTGGATGATAAACACAGACTAAAACATGTGGAAATTTATCAGTGTAATTAGAGCTGCTACTAATGGTTATTTGAAAATCAATTAATCTATCGATTATTTTTTCCATTAATCGATTAATAATCATAAAACCAAGGATTTCTTACAGAAATTTTTTAACCAGGTAAAACTCAAACTTTTCCACATGTGGAGTTCTGGATAGAGCAGATTGGCAGATATATTGTTTTGTTGTTTTTTTAGAATCTGGGTATAATTCCTGCTCTAAGTGGGTCTTTCTGTCTGCTAAAAACAAGTTTTACAGTCTCTATACTCCAGTTAATGAGTAATTGATCACTATATTAGTTATTAATTAATTGATTTATCCGATTCATTATTTCAGCCCTAGCTGTAATAAATGAGGGGATTAAACCAAATGAGCTGCATGAAGGAAACTACTGGTGAATCTAGAGAGAAGAATAAACTGCTCTGATTCAGGTCAGACTTTAGTTCCTTTTTAACAACTTTTGACTCGATTTGCTGACATTACACTCTGGACTTGAGCCATTTAGTTTGAAAATGCTTGATATCTGTCATCAAGCAGAAACTGTTGAAAGCAGGAAGTCCATTCTGCTGTGGACCAACAGCATCTCTGATTGTTTAGACAATAAATGCTCCACATGTT
>NW_015152599.1:30761-32291 GCF_000732505.1 Cyprinodon variegatus
TCGATTCGTTGTTGCAGCCCTAGTTTGATTTAGCTCTTCAGCAGCCATCAGGTGCTGAGGAAGCCTGTTTATCAGCCATTCATTACAGTCAGGTGTGTGGCAGCAGGAAATCATCTGAATCATGAAGGACTTTGGGTCCTGAGGACCAAGACTGGGAACCACAGCCTGTCATCTGCTCTATTCTCTCTGCTGCCTTTGCTCATTGACTAAATTTTCCAAAAAGCTTCAATATCACATATTGAACAGTTCAATGAAAAAATAAAAACCTTAATTTCAGATTCAGATCCATTAAAATTACATTTTCAACACATAGTCCTTCTCCTTCCTACAGTCCTTAACACCAATAATCTTAATGATTTCTTCTTTACTTTTGAGTCCATTATACCAAAAAGTGCATTAAATTAGCAAAAACATTAATTTCTGTTAATATCAGACATCCCAAGTTCCAAAAACTCATTTCAGGGAGATGCTTATAACAATCTTATTGTACAATTTATTTTTGACTCTTTATAATAATAAATAAGTGCTATAAAATGTTCACTCGTGTGCTATCATTAATTATCTGTGCTGTTTCTTTTAAAATAAATAATTGCTCAATAATGTTTTTGCTCGTGTGCTCGCATTTTATTTGGTGCCCTATTGTGCCCCTGTATAGTATTTGGTCAGCTGACGCCCCTGGCCGCACAATACCCCATACATGCACTCCATCATTCTTCACCCTCACTAGACATGGATACACTTTACTATATTCTGCTGTAAATTGAGGTGACTGAAAAAGAGTAAACTGAAACTTATTGGCTTATTTTTCTGACTGATCCAATCAGCTCTCTGATCAACCAGTCGCCTGGATCGCTGGTTGATCAGAGCATCACTGTGGACAGATATGCTGCACAGGTTTCACCAGCAACCTCCTCCTCCTCACACCCCGCTCTCTCTTGTTATCTGAGCAATCAAAGTAGTTCTAATCCACACATGATGCATAAATTATTGCCTGCTCGCTCTCACTCGCATTAAAAAAACAACCACCTCGCAGATTGTAAAATCCAAGATAATTCATCCGACCCACGGGCATCTGTGAACAAATATCAATATCCAGGAGACTACTGGGACTTCCGGGAGACTTGGGATGTCTGATATATAGACAGAGATGGGGACTCGAGTTTGTGACTCGTACTTGAGTCGCACTTAAGTCGCATATTTAATGACTTCAGACTCGACTTAGACTTGTGATTTCCGACTTGTGAACAATATTTTATTCCAGTGTAAAAACACTTATTCAAGTGTTTTTTGTTTTACTAACTTGACTGATCGCTGCTCGCCTTACCCGCACACAGAAGAGGTAAAAAAAAAAAAAAAAGTAGCACTTGTGGCCAGTATGGCCCCACACTTGAAGCACTCAAGTTAAGTTTTTTATTTATACAAAAAGCCACAACAAAAGTTGCATAATAAAACAGTCCTTTTCTTCTCCTGATAAAACCTAAAATTCAAGAGTTTTCCTTAAAAATCAGAGGCTGGAAGTTGGGCTCCGCT
>NW_015152599.1:34314-36501 GCF_000732505.1 Cyprinodon variegatus
AGGGAGGGAACTTTCTTACACCAGTTCTTGTCACTGTTCTCACGTCATCAAAATGAAAAAAAAACTCACCAAAAACTAAGCTCCTGAAGGATTACAGCTGATTAGTCTTTTTTACAAATTTTGAACTGGGATAGTGATGTAGAGCAAGAGGTTTCTAAGGCAGAGGATATTTCAAAATCAGAAGACAAAGTTATTGTTGACCCACATGATCAATTCTCCTACTCTAAGAAGGATTCAGAGAAAGAGTCTGCTATTATTCCCCGAACAGATGAAAGCCCAGGAATGAGGCAAACATCTTCCGCAAGAGTGACAACATCACCACACCAGAGTTGATGCAGACTATCATCAGCTAATTTGATAAAAACTCCTGGTCCTACCAGATTTTCAATCACATGAATTGAGGAGATTCAGTCAGCATTGCTCAGAATGCCCATATCATAATATGGGCAGCCTGAGGTGCAAAATGGATCAATCATGAGGTGCATGGAGTATGCAAAGTATATACTGGAAAGCTATCTGGAGGAAAAGCTTAGAAGAATCAGGGGATGTGTTTGATGCTGGAGATGAATGAAGGGCTGCAAGTCATAACATCACTTGCGACAACCTCTATGTCCTACCTCCTTGGAGAAGAACTTCAGAAAAGAAAGCTGACCATGTTGGGAACAGAAGGTTCTTATCAAGAATATAATGCAAGCTGGTATATCTCTGAGCACAAGAAAGGACTTGAAGGCACAAATGATCCTGGATTATAACTCAACCAGAGGAGAAGTTGACAATCTGGACAAAGTCACAGCAATATAGTTACCAGGGCAAGACTGCCCGCTACCCAACCAACATAAAGTGGAGACGGGTGAAGAGAAGAGGAAAAGATGCCAGCTCCGTCCCTCCCGAGAGGATAGTAAAACAAGTACATCTTGTGTGAAATGTATGAATTCTTTCTGCAGAAAGCAGTTACATTCTTCCCATCTTGTGGAGAACTTTAAAATTGTTGAATGTTCAAAATATTAGTAATTAGCGAATTTTAAAGGTAAATTTAAAAAAAACAAAATTTGTGTAGAGGGAACATTTTAAACCTAAATAAAGTGTGTGAATTAAAACTGTCTGGTTTGTCACTTGACTAAATGTTTAAGTAATCTAAAATAAATTGGATATTGGTTTAACCTGTTTTCTTGACTGTTTTGCTTGTATTTACACAGTGCGGGTCAAAATGACCCGCAACATAATGAATGTTATTTTTTTCCAACATAATATAATACCATCTTTCTTCCTTGGCCAGAATATGGACGTTGTAGGTGAACAGCTGAGTCCTATTCTGAGAAGTTGTCCCTCCTGTGTTGAGCCATGCGCCTGTGTAGCGGTTGCTTGGTCTCTCCAATGTACAGCTCAGTGCACTCAAAAGAGAACAGATGTGGTCAGCTGGGGATTTTAACCAGGATAATTTGAAGACTGCTCTCCATCATTTTTAGCAAAATGTAGACTTTCCAACCCTGGGGCAGAACACTCTAGCCTCGGTCAACTCAAACATAAAAGATGCATTCAGAGTAGCCCCCCCCCCCGCCTCGGCTCTTTAGACCACTTATCTGTTATGCTAATACCTGCATAGAGGCCCCTGCTTATCAGAGCTAAACCTACAGTAAAGCAGGTGAGGGTGTGGACTGAGGGGACTATGCTCTGGCTAGAAAATGTTCAAAGCCGCAGCAATAAATAAGAACAAGATTATTATAGAAGAGTATGCCATGACTGTGTCAGCCTACATCAACAAATGCATTGAGGACGTCAGCATCACAAAGAATATCAACTCACGACCCTGTATGAATGGGGAGTTTCAGAAATCGCTAAAAGCATGGAACTCAGCCTTCAAGTCTGGTGATAGAGAGGCACAGAGGACAGCGCAATCCAACTTGAACCTTGCCATCAGATCAGCAAAGCAGAGCCACAGCCAGAAAATCCAAGATCTCTACCACAATGCCAGCAACACCAGGAGGATGTAGCTAGGCATATGGGCGATAACTGACTACAACACAACCTCCCCCCTGGTAGAAGTAGCAGATGATGACTTCCTAAATAGACTTAATTTATTTGGAAGGTTTCAGGCACTCAACAGCACTGCAGCAATGAAAGGTGTTCTCCATCAGGGAAAGGAGGCACTCTGCCTTGACACACCTGACATTCTAAGGAGATCCAACC
>NW_015152599.1:39811-41848 GCF_000732505.1 Cyprinodon variegatus
CCTACACAAGACTTTATAAGGAAGTACTTTCCATTCAACTTCCTTTTGCCAGTGGCCAGCACTCACAAAAGGCCTAGTTTAAGCACATCTCAGCTGAAAGCTACGCTAAGTAGCAACCAAATCCCTCCGGAGAGGTCTGTGCTTGCTGTACCGAGCACGACTACCCTTCTTACGATTCAGAAGGAGCTAATTGAAGTGACCGTCTTTTCCTGCTATTCAAACTGAGTTGATCGCCATGCTTCACAAACATGCCTGCTGTAGCAGAGGAGAGCTAATCCAGCTCTGGTTGACCTAAATCTAACTGCAGAAGGAACACAGCGAGGCCCGATAGCTATTTGCAGAGGAGCTGTAAGAAGCTGCTGACACACCATACTGGTCCTGACTGCCGCCTGAAAGCTGCCCTGTCACAGCTGCTACATGAGGGCTGCCGCTGCTAGCTAACCTGCATAGATAAAGGGAGACATCACGGGCTTCCTGGTATTATAAAATTAATATGCCTCTTATGCTGCTGTTTGACAAATGGACTGGACTGAAGACGGGGCCTGCAAAGAACCAAACCCACCCGGAAAATCCATTCCATCGAGCCAAAACAGTAACATCCATCCCTTCCCCTTTCCATCTGATGCTTAATAAGTGCTCTGCTTGAGTGATCTAGGTAGAATAGATATCTGTATTTGTTTTTTATTTGAAATAAGCTTTCTGATTTAACTGCTAATGGTTTTAAATGAATGCCAATGCTTACTGAGCAGACTTAACGAGCAACTGTTTTTCTTCTTTTTGTTGTAATGCGCTCTGATTTATGTTCCTCTCATTTCATACAGATATGGAAGCAGACCTCTAGGAGTTACTGTATGTTTTCTGTGTCTATTTTTGCTGTTTTGTTTTATTTTCTCTCTTTTCATGCACTCTTTCCCGTCTCTGTCTCTCTCTCCCCTAGTTCTTATCCCCTCTTTCTCTCTCACCTCCCTTTCCATGTTCGTTTGATATGATTTTACTTCCTAAATAATGTTCAAAGTTTAATATAAAAGTATCAAGCAGAACCTTAAGGCAAGCCATACTGCTCTGCTTGTGTAAGCAAAGCTGTTGGGCTAGCTAGCTTTAGGACATTGATTTCCAGAGCAATATTGGCTAAACAGAACATACCCAAAAGACCAGAAAAGCGCAGCTCTAGTCACAGTGAGGATACTCTAAAGAGTGAAGACTTGTTGCCTCAAGGTTACTTATGTCAAACCTGTGATGGTTCCTAACAAGCTTCACCTGTAGAGGTGGAAGAAGGTGGGATGCATTGACAAAGGGTATGAAGAGTTAAATTTAGGAGGATGAATAACGTAAATGGATTTTAGATGCAATAGGCCTAGAAATTCTGCCGATGATGCAGGGAAGAACACATTTCTAATTACAAGCTCAAAAACATCCTGAGGCAACTGAACCATGAAGAAGAACCAGGAGGACAACAGAGTTAAATCTGAAACAGAATGAAGACATCTGGACTCACTGAGCCTTTCTGCAGTTCCTCACAGCTGGAATCAGTCTACGTCGTCCTGCTGCTGTTGTCTTGTACTCCTTCAGGTTCAACTCATCCAGAACCTCCTCAGACATCTGCAGCATGCAGGCCAGAGCTGAACACTGGGACAAAGAGAGCTCCTTCTCTGATCTTTTCTCTGATTTCAGGAATTGTTGGATCTCCTGATAAAGTGAGGGGTCCTTCATCTCCATCAGACACTGGAAGATGTTGATGTGTCCATCAGGAGTTGCCTGGGTTCTTTTCTTCTTAAGATTGCTGATTATCTCCTGGATGGTTTCTGGACTGTTCTCTATCTGACCCAGCAGGCCTCCCAGGAGTTTCTGGTTGGACTCCTGACAGAGGCCATGAAGGAAGCGAACAAACAGGTCCAGGTGGCCATTTTTACTTCTGAGGGATTTCTCTAAGGCTTTTTTCATGAAGTCCATCATTGATGTTTCACTATATTTTTTTTCCAGAAATTTCTTCACCACCTTTGTGTTCCTGCTAGTGAAACAGTGGAGCATGTAGATTGC
>NW_015152599.1:43580-46026 GCF_000732505.1 Cyprinodon variegatus
CTGTGTGTGTGTGGTGGGGGGTGTTCTGTCCTACTACAGATGTTAATGAGGGTCCATCACAGAAAAAAGTATCAGAAGCTGGGTCACAATAGAACCTCAGATCATTGATGCTGTCTGGGTTTTAAGTACATTGTCTTGTTTTTATAATAACTACAGGTACTATAAGATTATTTCTTCTGTTTTGTTTATTTGTTCATGGAAAAAAGGTAAATATTTATATCATGAGATGAACTAAATAAATACTCTAAATAAATCACATTGCACTCTCACAGGCATTACAACAAAGCTTTCATGGTAATATGCATTTTAAGAAATTGAATAGAATCTAAAAAAAAAACTTTAAAATGATGATATGAAATTAAAGCCACAAGGAGCCTTGGACAGCCTTTGCAGCTCAGCGTTGCTTGGCGTACTGAGACAGCTGGACCCACGCACCACCGTCACCATGACTATGTCAGTTTGGCCCAAATCCAAGGGTGTATCTTTGTGATAAAAGTTGGTGGGGGCGCTCTAAGGGTGGGGGCTGATGGACCTACAGCTACTCAACCTGAACACTTTCAATAGGGTTTATATTTTCCAAAAATGAGCTCAAAAATATATTTATTGAATGCTTTACTATTGTTGAGAACACAAGAGTACCAAAATACATTTGGGGTATTTATAGTTATAGACAGATACCTGCCTTTAGTGCATTGTTTTATAAAGGGCTCATAAAACATTAATGTATAAAAATGATGAATAACAGCCAATACCGATGCCAACATCAATATATCCCTCATCCCTAGAATGGACACAACTTCAGCTCCATCCATCCATCCATGCATGGCTTCCCTTTAAGCTGTATCACTGATCACCCTCCTTCACAATTAGCAAAATTACATTTAGAAAGTTCTTAAATGTCATTGACAGCTTTTACAAGGAATTCCTAAACAACTTTCTGCTTCTTCACTTGTGCCTTGAAATTATATAAAGTCATTAGGGGTTTGTTTGATGTTTCTGGTACTTTTATTCCTCAAATGATAGTCCCTATGGTTCTATTACAAAGGCTCTAGGTGGAATATGTACCCTAGCAAATCAGATGGGTGAGGACTCTGTCCAGACTCCTTCCTCTCAAGGTTTATTCAACATGTCATCGTTTTCTTTTGCTGTCTGTAACTTGTTTTTGATTAACTGTACGTGAAAAACCTTCACAGCTTTTTGCAGGCTTTAANTTGCTCAAATGATAGTCCCTATGGTTCTATTACAAAGGCTCTAGGTGGAATATGTACCCTGCAAATCAGATGGGTGAGGATTCTGGCCAGACTCCTTCCTCTCAAGGTTTATTCAACATGTCATTGTTTTCTTCTGCTGTCTGTAACTTGTTTTTGATTAACTGTATGTGAAAAACCTTCACAGCTTTTTGCAGGCTTTAAATAGTTTGTAAAATCCTGTGTGACCAGAACAGAAAGGAGCAATGGCAAAACTGAATGTTTTCTCTTGCAAGGTTTGAGAAAATTATAAATAAGAATTATAAGTAAGAAAGTAAGAAATTAAAAATAAGACATGCATTTTTTTTTTCATCATCAAAAATCAAATGTCTGCAGACGCCCTGTCGATGATAAAGCTATCTCAAAGTCTCCGACCAGCTGTGTGGCAGATGCACTAACAGCTGCCTGCTGGTATTGTTGACAGAGGTGTGAGGTAACTAAGTGTAAATAGTTTGTTGCTGTAGGCAGGTAACTTTTACAATATCTGTAGTTTAGTTGAGTATTTATTTATTTGTGGACTTTTTTCTTTTACTCACTGCATTTGAACAAATATAACTGAACATTTCCCTCATTATCTCCAGAGTGTTTCATCAAGCAGGAAAAAAAGAGAAGAGAATCTGTCCAACTGGATCCCAGTTATAGAAAAGCCCTGATAGAGACATGGATGAAGACAGGAGGCTGGAAAACACTGCAGATGATGGATCAGATTCTGGGAAGCAGGACATTCTCCATCTATTCCCCCTTTAGCAGGTTTTTAATATACGTATTGATTATGTTTCAAGTTTTATTTTTGTTTTAATGCGATTTGCAGCTTTAATGCTATAAATATCACAGCTCTAAAAAGTATCCAGCTGTTCATCAAGGACTGAGGTTCAGTTTGTATCATCCTGTCTGCAATTATAATTTAGAACAAAACTTCACAGAGTCAGTTTATTTCAATGCTTCTCTACCAACACAGGGAGAAAAGGAGGATAATGAACTCATATCTGTTCCCAGAATTGAAAAGTAGAGTTTTCTAAGTTATTTTGTTTCATTTAAGGAAAGTAATGATTTTACTCTTCTACTTAACTACAATGTAGTACCTGTACTTCTTAGTCGTATTTAAGTAAAGGAGTTCAATCAGTAGTTTTAACAGCTCTGATTGCTGATCAAGCTCTGCACTGGAGGCAGCATGATGCTGCAGCTTCCCTCTCATCAGA
>NW_015152600.1:0-1654 GCF_000732505.1 Cyprinodon variegatus
CTGTATGTACCTCTAGTTACTCCATCCAAAACAAAATGTATTCACCTTCATAGACCAGTCTTCAGTAAAATCTTGGGTAAATACCTTCCAAGCTTTTAGTCCTTGGCATAAATGGGCCAACCATTAATGTATCCATAGGGGCCACCGTAGTAAGCCTGGTCCCCCGCCTTCCTTGCCTGAAGAATCTGTGGCTACAGTCTCTCCCTCTCCAGACGGTCCTTCTTTGTCAGATCCTCTGTAAAACGGACACCAGTGGATTCGCAGATTGGGGACGTTTTGGTCATTTTCCAGATGCCGTCTCTATGTTGACGTTTGGTGATTTGGACAAAAATCGGACGGGTTCGCTGCTCTTCCTTCTTCCCAAGCCGATGAATCGTATCAACATAATCATATATCCTCTTGGCCCATTCTAGAGCAATCTTTTTTAACAATTGATCCCTCTGATCCTCATGTTCCATCTTCATTTATAAAGATCCATCTCTCTTGAGCTGGCATTGAGTCTATCGACTTCCTTTCGTAGAGTTGACACCTCTGACTTCAGAGGGCAGTGTAGATTGCTAATAGTTGCTGCATTTTGGGTTAATTTTACCTTCATATCGGCCATCTTTTCATCCTGGGTGTCAAATCGCAGATGTAATGCTTGGATGGCATCCAGTAGATCTTCCATCGTTGTGTTTGAGTTCGTTATTTTTCGGGCATGAGCTCCCTTGGAAGGGCTTTGAAATAACTGTGTTTCATCCAGACCTCGTTTTCCTTCCCCGCCTCTTTCAGTCTCCATTTCTGATACACTGTAACAAATTGCTGTTAAAATTACATCATGAGAATACAGCCAGGAGGCTGGACTCTGAATATACAGCTCTTAGCTGTAAACAGAAATGCGTCTGGACAGAATATCGAATTTGATTGGACCATTGGATCACGTGCATAAATGTACAGCTGCATTGTTTGAACTTTACCGACAGGAGGCCAAGAAGAAGGACTTCATCTGGGTAAATACTTTTTGAGTTTTATTTTTATCTATAAGTGGATAAAAAAATGCAGGCTATGTGATGATACTGAGCTTCTCACGCATTTATGACGTTGTTTGCTAACGTTATCCTCTGGGTTTTCTAAGGTAGCAGTGGGAGCAGTACAAGTGCTTTTTTGTTCCGTCTTTATGTTTGGTTTTTAACCAGAATCAGCCGAGGGTTACATATTTAGCTGAAAATTAGTATTTATAGTGTTATTTTGGTTAATGCTTCACTTTTTGTCTGATACGTCGGTGACAACCGAAAAGTGGCGTATTCGGTTCCTAACTCTGGCTCTGAGGTCTTTTTAAGTTAGCCTCATCTAGACAGCTGCATATTAGCATATTGGTTTCTGCTTTTTTTGTTTAAACTTCGTTTAACTTAATCATTCATCCTTAAAATAATTAGAATTTTTACATTTATGTTCAGGCAATGTTTCAAGTAGAATTTGATAGTGGTGGACCGAATACATCCTCGCGCTGCCTTTACAAATATAGCTGCCTTGCTATTGTAACTTGCTGTACTTAACAGCAAAAAAGAATCATCTCACATCTAATTCGTTGTGAGTGTACTCGGACGGTTTTATGTCAGAGCTTAGGCTGCCGCTCTGTAAATTATCATAAATCTCGTCTCGTCTCGTCTCGTCT
>NW_015152600.1:2123-4847 GCF_000732505.1 Cyprinodon variegatus
AAGAAGACCTACTTAAGGAGGAGGAGGCTGACACTTCCCTGCCAGAGTGTTTGCCAGTAATGGTTAGCAAACCTGAGCCAGCCTGCCTGATCTAGACCCTGATTTTGAGAACCTGCCTGATCCTGTTTCTCTCTGCCTCACAGATCCTGATTTTTCTGGAAACCTGGAATCCTGGAGAAAGTATCTCTGTCTGGAATCTGCCTGCCTGCACTCCGTCTCAGTCTCTGCCTCTGCCCTCTGCCTCTGGACTAGCCCTCAAGGTTCCCCCCCTGCTGATCAGAATCCTCTCTGAGCAGGTATTTATACCCGTCATCTGAAATCTGCACGTTTCCTGGATCAACACTAACTGCTCTGTCCTCCTCAGTGGCTTCCCTCCCGTGACCAGTCAGAAGAACCAAGAACCTGTGACCATTTTACTTGTAAAAATAGTAAATAAATCATTTAAACCTTTTCCCTGTTTCAAGAGTGGTTTTCTGCATGTGGGTTAGACGCCTTGAACCCAACATGACAGTTTTACTGGCAGTAAAAATGTAATAAACGTATATTTCAAGTGATCCTATAGCATAGTTTTTTAGGCTGTGGAGCTCATAGAAAATTGGAGCTATATTTTACACTGAAATGAATGAATGTGCACCTTCGACTAAAATAAGCTTCAATTTCAGGACCAGGATGATTCCCTGTCAATTTTGCCCAAATTTGCCCAAAACAATCTGAAACCGAAATTTCATAGAAATCTGCCAAATGTCAGTTTTAGATGTGGAATAACAACCTGTAGCATGATGTTCAAAAACTACAAGGCTTTCAAATCACATTCATACAGGTTTCATAAGCAGCAACAAGCAGCTATGGAGTCGGTCTGCACTGATTTTACCCGTCATGCTGAATATTGTAATGTGCAGTGTGATGATTCAGTTAGTTTCTTTTCACACTTAAAAACTCATTTAAATGAAGGAACAAGTGCAACTTGTCCATTTAAACAGTGCATGCAAACTTTTAAAATTTTGTCTCAGGCTGTCTACAAGTATAAACAAGTTAAATTTAATACTTTTTACGACCTTTTAATACCACTTTTAAATTAAATTTAAGACCAAACGTACGATGGAAATACAAATCAAAATGACGATGGAGTTTAAGAACATCGGCTAAATGTGTGTAATGTGAAAAGACAACAAACATGTCATTACAGTCCTAAATTATATTTATTACAATATTTTCAGAACATTTAGGTCCCATGAACAAATGCTTATAAAATCAAGTAAATATATAAAATACTGTTCCTTCAGAACAAAAATAAACATAAATAAATTACAATTTCAGCTGCTTTCAAAGTGCAAAGACATTTACATAATACAACTTGTGTGACAACTATTGAATCAACCAAAATTAAAAGATAAAATAATAATAATATTAGACAACTTGGCACTTGAGAAAGCCTTCCCTAAAGAGTGTACTTACCCATTTATAACAATGTGCATGTGGACAAATGAACACATGAACACTTGAAACAGAGAGGCAGGAAGGTAAAGAGGAGGGAGACAATGCCTGATTTGATATTATGGCATATGCCTGAGTTCTGCTGATTTATCTTCCAGCTCTTTCTCAACCTCTTTGAGTTCTGTGAGTTTTTCTTTGTATCTTTTTCTGAGTATGTTTGACTTGGTGATTAGCTGGGCCATGCATGTGCCTGATTTACCCTCAGCTTGCTCTGCTAGTTTGTCTGCATCTTTTTCTAGGCTGTTTGCTACCTCAATCAGTATTGTCTTCTTCTTTTTGAGCTGCTCAATGTGGTCCTCTGCACTTTTTCTCTTTGAGCATTGCTCGCATGCTTTCTCTTTTCCTGGTCCAGATGTAGCCGATATTGAGACCTAGCTGACGCTGCAGCTGCCAAAAGCTCCCTAGTCAGAGGTACTTTGAGAACCCCCCCCCCCCCCCCACAGATAGAAACATAGTCACATATCATCCTCTGAGCAACCACTGTGTCCTCCTTCATGTTATCAGTCTCTACCTCCTTATTTACAGAAAAGTCCCTCTCAACTGTTGCTTGGCCATGGGAAAGAAGCAGAAGTTTCCTGCAGAAAGTCCAGAGTTCAGGGTAGGATTGATGGAGGATCCATGCAAGAAAACGTCCAGTCTTGTACGCATGGGTTGGAAAGAGGAGAATGATTCATCTTTCGCCTCCAGAGACAAGGAATTTCAAAATTGTTGGACAATCACATCACCTGTTGCAAAACAGATTAAAACAAAATAATTAAAAGAAAAATCAATCAATGTAATGAAAAAGTTTAGACAGAAAGACAAACCACAACAAAAAAAATCATATTAAGTAAGTGAATGTACATTCTGACAGACTTCTAAATCTTAAGTACCAGCAGAGACGCCTCCTGACAGCTGGTGATCATGCAGAAACCTCTGAACAAGTCGGGGTCTGAGAACATGTTCGTTGGGTCCAAACATGCCATCTGCCTCACAATGGTGTACTATGGTGGGCTCTTGTCTTGCATTTTCTTGACAATATTGGTCAAACAGTCCATGCAGTCCTTTCTAAATGCCAACACACTGAGCTCACCTACGACCGGCCGCAACACCCAACGCGACCGCACCACCCACGAAAAACACACAGGCGGCCACGCCCACAGCCGGGGCCCAAGCGCATCCGCCGCGAACCGGCCTCTCCCCCACCGGTCGCCGGGGCTTGGTGCCGGGGGGCGGGGCGTGTTTCAGCGC
>NW_015152600.1:7157-9249 GCF_000732505.1 Cyprinodon variegatus
ATGCAGTGTGAACATAGCCAATCAGTCATGAATTTACTTATTTCAAAGCGGGAAAAAAATTGAAAAATAATTTTTGTTTGTTCTAATTACTGCCACCCTCTGGACTGGAGGTGTAGAGTAGTTTCTTTCAGACTGAATGCGCCAAGTCTTTCAGAATAACGGGGATTCCTGTTACCTGGGTAATACAAATCCTGGAGCTTCGATTCCTGGGACTTTCAATCTGATCTTAATCAGATATAGGATTAGTGCTACTGGTATGTAACTACTGAGGTTCTCTCGGTTGTGTTGTTGTTGGGGCCTAAACAGCAGGTGTTTCACGGCTGTGGTACTTAGCTCAGCTTTATAGGGGAAAAAATAAATTTCAGTAAAGCATACATTTAGCTATTTGTTGTTAGTTTGTTTTTCATTTGCTTTAACTATAGATATTGTTGTGAAAATCATAAAACAGATAATTTGCAATACAGTCTAAGGTGCTTTCTACATAGGTGTTATGACTGTGTGACAGTGAGGTTACAGGGTTCATGAGAACTCATGAGAATATTTTATCTCACACAGAGCTGGCACATGAGTGATATGAGCAAAGCTCCAATATCTGATTAACATATGTAAGAAAATGAGGTCCCTCCTTTTACACCGGTAGACTGAAATTGATCATCCACACTGTCCCCCTTACTTTTACCTTGTCTCTGTCTCCCTCCCTTACCCAACCCTAATTGTCACAATCAGATCTAGGCAGGCTGAGTAAGAGTGGCGGCTTGACAAATGCAATCATCCGGACAGCCTGGAGTGGCCTGTGGTTGGCAGCTGCCCCAACTCCTCAGCTGGGGCCCCTATGAGCCTGAGGGGGGTCGTAACTGCCATGGGTCACTACAGACTGACTGACTGGTCCAGTCTGGGTGGTTTTGAGCAGGGTGTTGGTTGTACAGCTAGGTGAAGGAGCTTGTTGGAAAGATGGGGGATGGGGTGGACAGTAGATAGCTGTGAGGTCAAGGACGGGATTTTAAGTAGGAAGGGAGGGCAATAAGGGGGCATGTTTTATGGTGTGCAAAGGGATCGGAAAGAGGAAGGGTGAGATAGAAAAATATAATGAAGTGTTTAACGATATTAATCTGCAGCCTTTTCCAAATAACCATCTCAGTATGTTGTGCTCTAATGGTTAAGGCCATTGGAGTGCTAGGAGTTGCTCATTTTAAAAGAATAAACCTGCCATCAACAACTACCTCCCCAAATAACCTAGATTTCCCTTTTCTTCTTTCTGCATTTCATGCCATGAAATTGCAGCTATAAGATTATGTAATCTTATTTAAATTTACATTTCTCTGAAATGTGTATTCATTTACGCATGGGTGGACTGCATCACAGAATACCTAAGACACACACTCCCCATCCCACACACACACACACACACACATATATATATAGGAAATACATCAGACAGTGCAGCTCTAGGAATGGCAAAGATACCGCGCAGAACCCTCAGGCTCCCAGAGGACCTGAGCTTGGAGGATAAAGGGGGGAAGACCACCCGCGATGGGTGATGAAGAGTTTTATATGTGTATGTGTGTGTCTTAGGTACCCCAGTGCAAAAGAAGACTCAGCCAAGTGTCCCCAGTGAATACAGACCTTTTGTCGTGACATCCCACATCATAAATGTCCCAGAGACTTCTGTTGGTTCACCTAAGTAAGCAAGCAAGCAGCTATCAGGACCCACTGCAGTTTGTTTATCGCTGTGGAGATGGAGTTGAGGAAACCTGCATATACCTGCATACACAGTATGCAAAATGAAATTTCGATACATACGACAGTGAATCCGCAGCAGATTAGCATTTAAACGGACATTTCGATTTCTGAAGTGCTGCAGTAAACAGTTTAGGAGAGACATGGTGGAATGTGCAGTGCACTGTAAAAAAATAAACATTTAATTTGCAGAATGCAGTAGAAACACTGAGTTGAGTTCTATTTTAAAGCTTCAACATGTATTGCAAGTACATTTTTTACAGTGTGATGTACAATCTCTAATTGGGACTTGATTGGAGTTCAGAAGTCTTATGGCAGCAGCATTTGAAGTTGCAGAACCTGCTGGTCCTGCATC
>NW_015152600.1:9785-10604 GCF_000732505.1 Cyprinodon variegatus
GCCCACCACCTTGGTGTCATCAGCAAACTTCACCATGTGATCGGTGGTGAACCTGGAGACGCAGTCAAGTGTCATACGGGTGAACAGCAGGGGGCTCAGGTCACAGCCCTGAGGGTAGCCTGTGCTTAAGGTGATGACATCAGAGGTGTTTTGTCCAACCCGCACTGACTGAGGTCAGTTGCTGAGGAAGTCTATCAGCCGATTGCAAAGGTGTGTGTTGGAGCCCAGATGTTCCAGTTTTCCTACCAGATGCTGTGGGATGATGAACTGAAGTCCAGGAACAGCATCTGCATGTGGGTGTTCTTCTCCTCCAAGTGTGCCAGGCTTAGGTGAAGAGCAGAGTTCCTCTTGAAGTCCTCAGTGGATCGGTTTTGTTAGTAGACAAACTTGAACAGGTCGTATGTTGGGGGGAGTCTGTAGACGATGTGTTTTTTACCAGCATTTCAAAGCACTTCATCATGATGGGATTCATGGCGACAGGCTGGTAGTCACTGAATGAGGTGATCCTCGAAGCTACAGAGCTGGACAAGAGACCCTGGATTCACCATTCCTGGATTCACACTGGTTCCTTAAGCTGCTCCTCGAACCTGCCTCCGCTGCCATGCTGCTCAGGCCCCCACCTAAATCCCACCTGTCACTCAGCCACCAGAACCTTTTCCTTCATTCACCCTCCCTAGATAGGTTATCCGTACCTGGCAGTAAGCAGGACAGCAACAGCGCAAATTTCTATAGCTTTTACTATTCTTAATCAGTTTCCTCTTATATCTTTCCTCTGTGTCGTCTAATAAACATCCTAAACTGCTCCTGGTTTCCCCGTCT
>NW_015152600.1:11495-14203 GCF_000732505.1 Cyprinodon variegatus
CTTGCTCATGCCAAGATTTCATTTATCTTACGATTATTAAGCAGAAGAGCTGAAGCTTGCTTCCCAGACTGCCGATGCTTCAGTTGCACCTTCCAGGCCTTCATCAACGAATTTAAAACTGTTTTTGGCCGAAACGGATCCTGTGCTTTAGTTTCACAATTGCTAGCGTTAAAACAACCCGGACGCCGCATTTCAGATTTTGCGGTGGAGTTTCGTACTAAATATTTTCGTCATCTTCCTGGTTAACGAAATTAACACAGTTCCAGAATATCACCCCAGTCCAAAGGTTTGGCTGTCATCAAAATACGTTCTTTCCAACCCCTCAGCCAAGAAGCTAGCCCCCCAATTCACTGGACCCGATGAAATCAAGGGAGTTATCAGCCCGTCCTCTGTCCTTCTCCATTCACCACTTCATTCCCGTGTCCATCCCTCATTTCAAGCCTGTCCAGCGAGTTGTCCTGGATCCTATATCCCTAATCCAGCCCTCTTGGATTCCTTTTGAGCCACTCGCCTGGCTACTTCCTCCTCAGGGTCGTCAGGAGGCACCCATTGAGGTGGGGTTGGGGGTCAGGGGGGGGCTTCTGTGTTCTGTGCTCTGCTTATTCTCTTCCACAGGTGGTTATTGTTGAAAGGAGGGCATGGCCCCGCACCTGTGGCTCGTTGAGGCTGCTCGGCTGAGCTTAAAAGGAGCGTTCAGTCAGCTGAAGGGTGCCAGAGTGTTAAACCGTTGTGGTACGCCTAGGTCTCTGTAACCTGATGTTTTGGATTGCTGATTCCAACCTGTATCCTGTCTCCCTCAGTTTGTTGAGCTATCTCCGTGCTCCCGCCTATCTCTGAAGACTGGTCTCTGAATCCCTGCAGTTCAGATCCTGCTCTGGCATTTCCCTAAAGCCCCCTCGGTCCTACGGAGCCTGACAACAGACGCCTTTCCTGGATTCACACTGCCTCCGCTGCGGGGCTGCTCGGGCCGCCGCCTAAGTCCCGCCTGTCGTTTAGCCACCTCCTGCCATTTGAAAGCTGAGTTACAGAAGCCTTTTCTTTATTCACCCTCCCCTGATAGGTTATCCGTACCTGGCAGTAAGCAGAGCAGCAACAGGTTTCTTTAGTTATTTCTAGTCTTAATCAGTTTCCTCTTTCCTCCTGCAGAACCCCAAACACAAGTTCAGAACCTCGCCTGCGACTCCCGTTCTGAACTGATCTTATTTGTGTGTAGTCTAATAAACATCTTAAACTGCTCATTGTTTTCCCGCCTGTCTCTGCATGGGGGCCAAACACCTTAAAGCAAAGCATGCATGAGGAGAAATGGGCTCATACAGGCTCTCGCATGTGTTTAACAGGTGTTTCCTCTTGGGAGCAAGTACAGGGTTGTTCATGTGCAATTTTTTGCCATAGTGGAGAGGGTGTCCTTTTCAATAATTCACGAAAATCCTCCACTATACCTATAAGAATGGATATCTGAACCGATAAGAGACCTTATGATGTACTGTGTGTCGCAGCTTGCCCAAAATGATGGTGCCAGCTCCAATTGTCTTTTCATTGTACAAATTAGGTTGTAGTTTGGGCTCCAGTACTTTTCATCTTTGAATGAAGCTGTACTGAACAGGTGCAGGCTCTTGCCTGTATCATTCTTTTCCCTGTTCTGCAGGAACCTTACCTGGGTACAGGTACTCTGCCTGGGACCTGTTACAGTAAGAATGGCAGTGTTTTTGCAGTGTTCAGTGCACCAGAAATGTATGGATATCGAAGCTACACAGTTTTGTACCATAGCTGTAAGCAAGAAAACTGTCTTTATAAACTGTCTTTATAGGTTAGCTGTAATTTTTTGGATCGCTCCTGTAATGAGTCGGACCAGTGGAACAGAAATAAAATGTTGTGACTTCCTTTACATCTGAGTACTGTGGAGTCATTGATGACACGCAGCCTAGCAGCTTGAGCATGAGTCAAAATAACAACGATTATGTCTTCCTATTAGGAAAGGGGAGAAGGTTCTATTCTATCAGTTTTGAACAAAACATCTGCTCAGATTTGTCTAAGATCTTTATCTTTTAACGTGTCTAGAAATGCCAATTTACAACTCATACAATACACAATCCTCCACAGAGTGCACTATACAGGTCAAAGTTTATTCAAGATGGGTGTTGGACAATCTAATATCTGTCCACGATGCAAAGCAAACAACCTGAAAAATAAAATCAAGGGGTTTGGGTCCGCAACCCAAAACAAAAGGTCCGAAGAAAAGGAGGGAAAGAACCAACAACGGGCCCGGGGTGGAAAAATTCCCCCTCCCCAACAAGTTGCCTGCCGGGGGAACTCGGAGGAAGCCCCCCGGGAAAAAAAATCAGTTTGCATGGCCTTCACTGCACTATGTATCGCAAAGAAAACTATCCTCATGAATTGGAAAAGTAAGGATAAACTCAGCATCAATCAGTACAGAGATCTGCTGTTGGATCATATTAATCTTGAGACAGCATCTGCATCCCCATCAGACCGATCTCTCTGGGCTCCCTTGATCGGCTCCATCACTTAGTGTAGTGGGGGCTGGGGGGCGTGTCCTACAGTGGGTGCTGATTGGAAATGGACACTTAATTGCGTGAAATACATGTGACTACTATAGCCACTAGGTGGCAGTCTGAGTCCATTTTGGACATTAGACCATAGGGATTATCATTCTACAGCCTCAATATCTTACTCTGATAATAATAGGCATA
>NW_015152600.1:16127-23554 GCF_000732505.1 Cyprinodon variegatus
GCATGCTGCTTGTGGTCTACGCCCTGCTGTCCAGCCCTGCCGGGGCCTCTGGTGTGCTGGGGGGCCTCGGGGCCTGTTGAGCTGCTGGAGGGGCACGGACATTAACACCTTATAGCAGATGCCTAACCTTTCAGGGGTTCGCACTCTGCTTGTGTGGGAAGTGGAGGGAGGCGGAGTGGGAATGATCCCAGCCTGAATGTTTCATTTTGTTTGTTTGGTGAGTGGTTTTAATGTTAATGTAGGGGAGGAATTACATTTCCAGTGGGGGGGGGGGAGGGTCAAAGCGTGGGTGTGGTGGAATGTGGATGTTAGAAGGGCTTCGGGTCATGCCGTCCCCGGATGCGGGTTCTACATGGTGCGTGCGGGCTGGCAGGGTTTTCCTTTTTTTTTGATTGACAGGATGGGGGGGCAGCGGTGTCGGCCCTGGTGGCCGGCTGCCTTGTGGGCCCTGCCACCTGTCCCTGGCCCCGGGGCTATGGTGGTGCAACTGGTAGGGCCCCCTCTCCGGGGGTGCTTTCGGTTATTGGAGTCAGCGGGAGAGCTGGCTCCCTGGGAGTGCAGTAAGCCCCCCAGTCCTTAACTCCCCATCCCAGGATCCCTCTGCCTGCTCCATCACCCTGCCACACATGTAGGTTCTTGGGGAGGGGTCGTTACTGGAGGGTTCCACCTTCTGATGATGTCCCCCACCCCAATTTTTTTTTTGCATTTTAGACACCTCCATCTACAATATTTTCACAAAACACATCTATGTAGTGCATTGTGTGTCATGATCTTGGCGCTGATGGTTTGGTTTTTTCCTTTGCTCCTTGCTCCCCTGTCTAATGGGTTCTGCGGCTGATTATCACCGATCATCTCCACCTTGTTCCTCTGCTATTTAGGTTGTGTGTTTAACTTCCATCAGCGCCAGGTTATTCAAGTGTTTTGGTGAGACATATCCTAGCAATCTTTAGTCTGTTTTCCTGTTTATGACCAGTTTTCTGCCCTGAGGATTTCGAGTTTTGCCTTGCCCCTGTCTGCTCTGTTTGTCTGATCTGATCCTGGATTCTACCGGCTTCTGAACCTGGAACTGTCTTCTGACTTCGGCCTTGGATTTCCCTTCTGGACTCGGTTGCTGCTCGGCGTCAGCTGGCGCCCACTCCAGTTTTTTTTCGTCGTATGCGCATGCGCATCTGACGCACCATTCATGAATATAGAATATAAATTACAATTAGCCCTAACCCTGACCCTAAGATATAAAACAGCAAGCAACGTAGTTAGAGACATGAATAAGTGATGATTGCACTGTTTTTCCCAGTTTTACGTCCGTCCGCGGATCTGCTTTTTTTTCTGTCTGCCAGCGCATTGCGCACTGATGTGTTTTTTTTTTGAGGAAAAACGTCCAAAACGTACGAAATAAAGTGCATAACTTTTCGTACGATTTCATACACTAATAATGAGAATATGTTGACAGAGTTAGTGGCAGATCTAGGGGGCAGTTATTTGGGCTACAGCCCTGGATGTTTCCCCAAGAACTCTCGCTTCTGAGCTAATCTGAGTAAAATGTGCAGTACTGCAATTCACCAGATAGTCGCAGCATGCGCAGGAAAGCAGGAGGAAAGCAGAAGAAGAAGTTGTCACTACTAATTGTTGCTAGAAGACTGATGTCCCAGGTATATGAAGCTCTGACTGACTTCCAGACGTCCTTTGTCCCTGTTTTGTATGAAATTATGTTCCCATGGCAGGTGGGACCCTTTTCATGGCGCTTCTGATCGATTTCTCGCTAAAAACAGCTCCTATAATCATGTCACGATTCTAACATCCAGTTTAATCAGCAGCTGTTGTTTACAGAAAAGTTAAAATAAATAAATTAGGTCCTTCTTAACCTGTTTTGTGATGTTGTTTTAAACGCCAAGATAATCTGTTTTTTTCCAACTTCTGTCCCTTCAGCCTGACAGAAATAAAGGTCAGGCACCAGACACAGGTCAGTTTTCCAACACATAGAGTATATTTTTCATTTTTGATATAAGAGGATGGAAACTGGCTGATAGCAGGGCGAAAAAACTAAGAGTTCCTGCAAAGATGAGAGAGTAGACTTTCTGGTAAATCCCGTTCTAAAGTAAAATATGACAGATTACTGGATTAAAGATATGTCTAGTATCCGACATGCTATCACAAATAACAATTTTTGAGAATTTGCAAACAGTTGCTCTTTATTTCCCAAAGATATGGGAGGAGGAGAAGAGAAAATGGATATTTCAGCTGTCTTAAATAATCTGTTCCCCCTCCATAAAATGGGAACAAACTAATTAACCTGCAAGTCTTAAACTGTGATTATTCCTCTTTTCATAAACAACTAATCCTGTAGATTTGGGGACGTTTGATCATTATTTGCCAAAGTAAGGAGAGGGGAATCATATATTTTAGCCGCCTGATATAATCCGTTCTCCCTTTGATGATGTTGGGATCTGGAGGTCTGTCCACTTTTCTCCACCAGAGGGCGTTCTAGGTCTCCTGGAGCTGGAGCTGACTGCACCACCTGCGGCTCGTTTGCTCATCAGGAGACCAGTTTATAAGGAGGCGGAGGACATCACTCCAGTGCCAGAGTGTTTGCCAGTTATGGTTAGCAAGCCTGAGCCAACCTGCCTGTCTGAATCTCTGATTCCCAGAAAACCTGAACCTAATCTGTTTTGCTTCCCAGGTTGAACCTGCCTGAAACCTGAAACCTGGAAGAGTTTCTCTGTTGAAAATCTTACAGTCTGATCTCTGAAGAACCCTGGAGAATCAAACCTGTCAAAGACCTGCCTGCCCGCTCTCCGAAGAATCTGAAAGGGAAACTCAAACCTGTAGCCTGCAAACTCTCAAACCAAGCTCTGCCTCCTCCAAGCCCTCAGCCTGCCGACAGCCTCTGGACCCGCCTGGTTCCCCCTCTCTGCCGCTCTGCTCAACTCCAGATCAGGTACAGACCTGCACTCTCTCATCCTGCAAATTACCTGGACTTCATCTAACCACTCTGTCCCCCTCTGCAGTGAACCCAGTCGAGACCAGTCCTGGATCAGATAATCCCTTGGATCAGTTCTTTATTCAACTGTGTTAGGGTTAGGGTCAATAAACCTTTGAACTTTTTCTCCTGTTTCCGTGTGTTCTGCATGTGGGTTAGGAACCTAAAACCAAACAGGACAGATGATCTTTATGAAATACATTTCTGTTTAAATGTTGATCTAACAATTAACAAATATTACAAAATAGTTCAAACCAAATGTCTGGAGCAACGCTACTCCAGACATTTCGAATTGAGAATTGAAAATACATTTCATACAGATCATCACACCAACTATTTTGGATTTCAAAATATAAAAATAATAAATGTTTCAAACATAATATAAAAAAAAAACAAAGTTTCAAAATTCACATGATTTGTTTATTTTTTTCCCATGTTATGTGGGAACGGATTATATCTGATGGCTAAAATATATAATTTTTTTTTCCTTTGGCAAATAATGACCAAATGTCACCAAATCCACAGTTTGTTGATGAAGAGAGGAACGAACACAGAGACTCGCAGTTGAATTAATTTCTTCTCATGTTATCGAGGGGGATTCTTATGTGTGATAGCATGTAGTATACAAGAATTTTTTTTAATCCAATAATCTGTCATAGTTTACATTAAAATGGGATTAAGCAGAAATCCTACAATCTCATCTTCACCCTCAGGTCTAAGCCCCATGATCTCCTAGAATCCTAGATCCCCCCCTTTGCACAGAGTGTATACAAAACGAAAAACTCTTGCATCCGCTCCTGGGACTTGATCTACTGACTACTTAGATGAAGAACTGGAAGGACGGCTACATGGAGATCAGGGAGTGTTACCTCACAACAGATCTGTGATGAGAGCCTCCTGCCTGGTTGGTTCCCAGCAGCCCAACTCTTCGTCTTTGAGCCAAGCACCTTCTCCAGGCCCGCCGGGTCCTTGACATGCCAATGACGGAGGACAGACTCATCCTTATCCTGGATGCTGATTAGATTTTGGTGGAAAAAAAGCTCAAAAGTGACTTTGTTAAATGGTTTAAGTAAGGTGTGAAAAAAGCTGTAGTAGGTCCCAACTTAATGGGAGGTTGTTTTTTTTTCTTAAAGCCTCATTTTATATGCATTAATCCGTTGCTCTTTCCCATCAACCCAATGTAAAAAAGAGCATATTTCTTAAAGAACAAAACGTAAAACTTGATCATTATGAGAAACAAGAGACAAATCTGTTTTTTAAACACAGCATCTCAGCAGTTCCTAAATCCATTGTGGCTCATTCTATTCTCTGTCTTTTCAACTACCTCTCATTTAAAAGATGAATAAAGCCAAAGAGTGAGGAGGAGGCACTGCTCATTAACCCTGTAGTACTTGGAGACTCGCTGCGCCTCAGAGCCGGTGCTCCTCTAACTACGCATTGGGGTGGGGGTGGTGTGTGGGTATCTGTGTCTTGCCAGGGGGGGCTTTGGTAAAGTGTTCAACCTTGATCCCTTTTAAAATTTAATGAAATTCACTTTTTGTGTAAGGATACTTTTGTTTTATAATTGTCAAAGCGCCACATAAATAATAGTTTGGTGAGTTTAGAAACAATCTTGTCAAAAAGGTTGTGAAGGCTTCACTGCTATATAGGACATAGAAAATAAAATAAAATTTATGAAAAAAAAAAAACTTGATTTAGTTGTTTTGGTTTATAACCTTTTTGAAAATCTTTCCAGATAAAAAAATATATATCTGGTATGGTATCAGATATATTCATGTTTATTACTAAAGTAGTCTGGAGGTCTGTCCACTTTCTCCACCAGAGGGCGTACTAGATCTCCTGGAGCCGGAGCTGATTGTTACCACCTGTCGCTCATCTGCTCATCAGGAGATCTGTATTTAAGGAGGCAGAGGACTTCTCTCCAGTGCCAGAGTGTTTGCCAGTAACGGTTAGCAAGCCTGAGCCAACCTGCCTGTCTGAATCTCTGACTCCCTGAAAACCTGAACCTGATCTGTTTTCTCCTCTCTGCTTCCTAGATTGAACCTGCCTGAAACCTGAAACCCTGAAGAGTTTCTCTGTTGGAAATCTGTCTGTCTGATCTCTGAAGAACCCTGGAGAATTAAACCTGTCAAAGACCTGCCTGCCCGCTCTCAGAAGAATCTGGAAGGGAAACTCAAATCTGTGATCTGCCTGCACTCAAACCAAGCTCTGCCTCCGCCTAGCCCTCAGCCTGCCGACAGCCTCTGGACCCTCAAGGTTCCCCCCCTCTGCCGCTCTGCTCAAACTCCAGAACAGGTACTGTCCTCCTCACTCACATCCTGCAAATTACCTGGACCTCCACTAACTCCACTGTCCCCCTCTGCAGTGAACCCACTCGTAACCAGTCCTGGATCTGTTTATTCTTTGTTCAGAAATATTTCAATAAAGCTTTGAGCTTTTCTCCTGCTTCAGTGTGTTCTGCATGTGGGTTAGGAACCTTAAGCCAAACATGACAAGTAGAAGTTTAAAAACACTTTTCTCAGTTAAAGAATAAAATTTTCACTCAAGAAAAATACAACTTAAAGTAACAAAAAGTAAAAGTAATGCTGGAAGAAATGTTAAGGGCAGAACCTTTACTGCACTACCCAATTAAAGAAAATTTTATTTTGGAGATAACTTCCTTAGACTTAATTGTGGAGGATTTTTGCAATTTTTTTAAAAGAGCCGCNCTCATCTGCTCATCAGGAGATCCGTATTTAAGGAGACAGAGGACTTCTCTCCAGTGCCAGAGTGTTTGCCAGTAACGGTTAGCAAGCCTGAGCCAACCAGCCTGTCTGAACCTCTGACTCCCTGAAAACCTGAACCTGATCTGTTTTCTCCTCTCTGCTTCCTAGATTGAACCTGCCTGAAACCTGAAACCCTGAAGAGTTTCTCTGTTGGAAATCTGTCTGTCTGATCTCTGAAGAACCCTGGAGAATTAAACCTGTCAAAGACCTGCCTGCCCGCTCTCAGAAGAATCTGGAAGGGAAACTCAAATCTGTGATCTGCCTGCACTCAAACCAAGCTCTGCCTCCGCCTAGCCCTCAGCCTGCCGACAGCCTCTGGACCCTCAAGGTTCCCCCCCTCTGCCGCTCTGCTCAAACTCCAGAACAGGTACTGTCCTCCTCACTCACATCCTGCAAATTACCTGGACCTCCACTAACTCCACTGTCCCCCTCTGCAGTGAACCCACTCGTAACCAGTCCTGGATCTGTTTATTCTTTGTTCAGAAATATTTCAATAAAGCTTTGAACTTTTCTCCTGCTTCAGTGTGTTCTGCATGTGGGTTAGGAACCTTAAGCCAAACATGACAAGTAGAAGTTTAAAAACACTTTTCTCAGTTAAAGAATAAAATTTTCACTCAAGAAAAATACAACTTAAAGTAACAAAAAGTAAAAGTAATGCTGGAAGAAATGTTAAGGGCAGAAGAGTTACTGCACTACCCAATTAAAGAAAATTTTATTTTGGAGATAACTTCCTTAGACTTAATTGTGGAGGATTTTTGCAATTTTTTTAAAAGAGCCGCCCTCTCCAACTTAAAAAAAATTCACATGCAGAACCCTGTATCTGCTCCAAGAGGGAACACCTATTAGAACACGTCTGATAACGTGCCGAGCCCATTCCTCCTTGTGCACGCTCTGTTTAAAAGTTGCTGTTCTCATAAGCCAAGCTTAGTGAGTCTGAACGTCCGCTCTAACCCCTGAATCCCTCCATCACCATATAAAGCAGGGACTATATAGTGTACTTTATAGTGAACTCAGTCAACTGACCCTTGGACAGATGATCATTGCTTTTTTGCTCCATTGGTCACGTAACTCCGCCTCCATCGCCTGGTGCCTCCGCCATCTTTGTTATAACTTGCCACCGTCTGATAGCGACAGGAGAGCTCTCCGTGAAAAACATTCAGGGAAATATCTGCTTCTTCTGAGGCCTTTCTGTTCTTCTCATACCCTTCGTAGACCCTTTTGACTGTCTGCCATTTTCAGAGACCCAGAGTGAGAAAGGTGAGCCTCAATGACTGTCTCAATAGCTCAATATATGCCTGAAAAGTGTGCACAGAAAAAGACAGCTAACGTAAGGGAGTGACTTTGCGATAAAAGTTGGTGGGGGCGCTCTAAGTATTGTGGCTAATTGACCTGCAGCTACTCAACCCGAACGCTTTCAATAGGGTTTATATTTTCCAAAAATGAGCTCAAACGTCTATTGAATGCTTTACTATTGTTGAGAACACAGAAGAACCACAATACATTTGTGGTATTTATAGTTAAAGACAGATGCATGGCTTTAGAGCATTATTTTATATAGGGCTCAGAAACAGTGTATAAAAAATGAGGAATAACAGCCGATACCAATGCCAACATCAATATATCAAGCATCCCTAGCATGGACACAGCTTCACTTCCATCCATCCATCCATGTATGGCTTCCCTTT
>NW_015152600.1:27708-38377 GCF_000732505.1 Cyprinodon variegatus
AGGTTCCCCCCCTCTGCAGCTTTGCTCCATTTCTGAACAGGTACAGACCTGAACACTCACAACCTGCAAAACACCTGGACCTCCACTAATCCCTCTGTCCTCCTCAGCAGTAAACCCACTCGTAACCAGTCAAGCCCCCTCCTGGATCTGAACATACTTTGTACATTTATTATTAATAAATCTTTAAACTTTTTCATCTGCCTCCCGAGTGTTCTGCATGTGGGTTAGACACCTTAATCCGAACATGACATATATTTAATAAATCATTTATACACTGATTTGTATTATTTGTGCTTTAATTCTTTTAGGTTTCTTATACTTTAATTTTAAGTCTGTGTCCTCTTGAGTCTGGCTTTCTCTGGGTTGCAGCTATTTCTCTCGTTGAACTACAAAAGAGAAAATTATATGTTGAATTTTATTATAGCATTGCATATGTTTTTCTTGTAAACCTGGCAATATATTTCATTGCATGTTGCATATGCCAGTAAATCTGTTTTACCTTTAAATCTGCAGCTGTCCCTAATTGTGTCTCTGCTCTGCTTAAAAACATATTTATGAACCCGTCTAATGTAATGATGCCAGAGGAAATAATTTTCAGGATCTCTAGAAGCTCTGCAGTCTGATTCTCTGTTTAATAAGAAAACAACAGATCTGTGTTCATTTTAATCTGGAACTCTGAGTGTGGTCCTGAGAAGCCCAGCTTTTTAAAACTTATATAAATGTACAATCTGCTGCCATTTTTATCTGAAAAAGGTCTGTATGTGTAACTAACGGAGTTTTCGGTGACATCTCTGATTTTTTTAACCAAGCAGTCTCCTAACTTTTATTTAAACATATATGGAAGTAGCTGCCAGTTAAAACTCACTGAGTGCTGCTGTGAATTTATGTTAAATTAGCTTGCCGTAGATTCAGACGGAACCGACTGTATGTTACAGTGGCTTGCCATACCCGGTATCGCTTCTCATCCTCGTAGCTGCTCTGTACGCAGCAAATGACAGATTCCAGGATGTTTCAGCGAGAGGTGGGACTCGAACACGGACTGAAAATTCTCTGAACACAATTAGCTTCTCCCTACGGAGCCCCTCTGATGACATGGTCAAAAAAAA
The DNA here is from genome assembly GCF_000732505.1 of Cyprinodon variegatus. Lineage (NCBI taxonomy): Eukaryota > Metazoa > Chordata > Actinopteri > Cyprinodontiformes > Cyprinodontidae > Cyprinodon > Cyprinodon variegatus. The sequence continues at coordinate 28,815 of NW_015152600.1, forward strand.
TTTTTAACTGTGGCCATGAAGTAGTATTTCGTGGCCACGCAATAAGTTTAACGTGTACACGAAATACTTATTAATAATATTAATATCATTCCTGGACAACTGGGTAAGCAAATCGAGCGCGCCTTCTCTAAGGTCTAAGGCGCGCTCGATTTACTTACCCAGTCGGTCTCCGCCAGTCACGTGACATTTGTTGCTAAGACGCTATTTTAGCTGGAAAAGGCGTAGTGTAAACAACCGCAGCATAGCTAAACGAAGGACTAAAGGCCCGTTTACATAGCAGCCTGTCCAAGATAAGTAATTACAGTTAACATAAGCCTGAAAACAGGGGCGGATTCATTGATATTATTGATAAGTATTTCGTGCGCACGTTGAACTTATTGCGTGGCCGCGGAATACTACTTCGTGGCCACAATTAAACATTTTTTTGACCATGTCATCAGAGGGGCTCCGTATCTCCCAACCCCAGTTACTGTTGGCTGAAGTAAATTTAGCGGAAAGGGGGGAAAAAGCGGAAATCATTGGTGGGGACTGTCCCCACCATGTCCAAAGTTGGTGGGGACATGTCCACACCAGTCCTTCACACGGGACAGCCTTACATGAACACATCAACAGAATGATTGGCAATTAGAAGTTATTTAGATGACCTACACGGAAGATCGTCCTCTAACTTTCTGAGTTTTGTATCTAATAGTTACAGTGTCAAATTTAATTTTGCATGATCTGGATAAACTATGTATTTTGGTCTGTGGTGAACAACATGTTTGGGTAGTAATTAATTGTCTGGAAGAGACTAATTATTTTGATTGTTTTTAGTTTCTTTAAATACCAACAGGCCATAATGAAAAAATGCCTAAATGAAATACAACTAATGAGTCTATTTTCAATATTTATAAAGTAGAAAGTATAAATATTAGTAAAAACAAAAAAGGAGTAGAATGAAAATAATAATAATAATCAGGTTAAATCTAGATAGATTTCGGCCTGGGCATTTTTCCATCTCCTTAATTTAGTTTGTTGCAAGGATTTTACAGTTTGAAGAAATAGAAAATGACACCATATTTTTTTATTTTTATTTTTATTTCACGGTAGCTGTTATGGAAGTCCCAAATCTCATTGTATCTGTCACAGAATATAATGACAATAAAGGCTTTTTGACTTTTGACTTTTGATGCCAACCTTCACACGGATGTGCATGAAAAGAAAGGGCTAAATATACTGCATGTGTCAATTAGATAGGTAAGATTGCATCACATCTTGAACTCCTTGGTGACTTATATTCACAGGTGGCCGGAGAGGGAGAGTACGGAAGGCCACTGGAAAAAAAAAAGTTAACAGATTTCTTTTATTTTATTTCAGTATAGTATGGGAAAAAGTCAGAATTCTGAGATTAAAGTCAGAATTCTGACAATAAAAAAAGTCAGAATTCTGACTTTTTTTATTGTCAGAATTCAGTCATGTTAAACTGAAATAAAATTTAAAAATCAGTTTACTTTTTTTTTTTCAGTGGCCCTAATCCTCTTCCGTAGGAGAGAAAATGTTGGGGTTGGTATGATTAAAGGAGGGCCGAACCACCGGGCAGATGCCCGGTATCACAGATGACCAGTCCGAGCCTGGATAGCAAGAATTTCTACTTGACTACAGGACCAAAGTGTTGGTAGTTTGTTACTTTTCACCTCTGACTCTCAGGTGTAAATGAAAGCAAGGGACATTAAAATATTCAATCCATTAGGATGGAATATTTTTTAAGCATTCATCAAAGTTCGGTCATTAGAATTTCTCCTCCTATTTTTCTGGCAGATGAAAAAGAAAAAAAAAAACATTTGCAGATATACTTTGAATCTATTTGATTTAATTTCCATTTTAGATACCAAATATGCTGAGAAATGTAGGCCTATAAGAAACAGGATGTCTTTCAGTTTATCCATGTAGACCTGATCTATTTTAAAATCATTCTGAAAGGATAAAACAAAAAGGCATTGAAAATATTTTTTTTATAGATGTTCGCATTTTCGTCTAAGTCGACGAGGTCCAGTTTTTGTGTAAATGTAATTAAAGTTTTTGTCTCCATGGTTTTACAGATGTTGTGGGAACACTGCATCCTGCTTAGCGGACAAACCTTCTCTTTATCCTGTTGTAAGGAAAAAAAATCAGCGCCGCTCTGAAGGGAGGCTTTAATTGGAATTTCATGCGGGCTAAACTGGGGGGGGGGAGCTCATATAAGTTAACATTTGGTCGAATTAATTGGTCCTTTTCTCCCTTTTCACCTCAGTCGAGCCGTTGCTCTCGCAGACGAAGCGCCGCGTTAATCTCCCATTTTAGAATCAATTCAGTCGGACGGACAAAGAGTCCGCCTCGCGCTTTTCTTCTCTTCTTGTCCCAAACGAGCTTCTTTGTGACCCGCAAATTGTCTAAATCCCCCTTCGACAGACCCCCCGGTGGACGAGGCAGTAGAATGAAAAAGTCCTCATGTTGTTGACGGCTGATTGACGCGCGCTCCCACTACTCTAATCTCTACCGCGTGCGCGCGCTTTAAATAACGCTCTGAAACTCGTTTTTTTTTACAGATGTGAGAGAAATTTGTAGAAAGAATGCAGAGAAAAGACCAACCTGTGTGCTTCAGGTTGTTTGCTGTGCCGCTGCTGCCCAGCAGCCTGCGGCCGCCGGGGAGCGACTTCTCTCTGCGCCGCGACGCGTTAATGGCTCCCTGCTCAGGGAGGCTTCATTTCAATTAAACGTTAAGCGAATTGGACTTTGTTTTTGTTTGGGAATGTGCAATATGGCCAGTTTGCTGGTTCATATAACAGAGAAGATGACAGATAGATGAACCAGATAAACTAGAAATGTAGGATTTAAGATTTGGCCCTAAATGACCCGGGTTTGCTTATATTGCTAATGTGAGTCCATGAAATCAACTCTTTATTTGACTCAATTAACTGGAGGATCTGGTGAACTGTAAAGTGACCTGAGATTAAATGTGTTGTGAATTGAAGCTATAGAAATAAACTGATTAGAATCGATTGGAATTAAGCGTCTGAGAGAAGATTATGGATTATTCTCAATCATAAGATATATGATTAGATCACAAACGGGAGGAAATGAACCAATTAGTTGTTTCTTTTAGATGTTTTAATAGAATCTATAGTTTTTCACAGTAATTAATGATTGAAGAATTAAACAATGTAGTTAATATTCTTAATTATTCTATATTCTTTAATCACTGCAGCCCAACGCTGACATGTTTAGATGCTGATTTTATTTTACAGGTGGAAACCAGCAACTGGACTCACATCCGGTCACACACTGGGGCCTTGCCCAAGGGCACTTCAACATGACTCTGAGTCCAACCATTGGTTGATGAGAAATCTGATCATTTCTATCAAGAGCTTAAAATAACTCATTGTGTTTCTCACAAGTCTCCCGATTTTTGGATTTTTTTATTTTTTTACTTCGCACAGTCAGTCTTTACAAGACCTTTAAAAAAAATAACATTACTGAAACATTCTGTTGGTTTTATCTAAGTTTTTATTATTATTATGTTTCTTTTCTCTTTTCTTCCATTTACTCTCCCAACATCTCAAAGAATATCTTTGTATGTTGACAACATTTTAACTCTTCTTATAGATCATAAATCGGTCTAGGAACAGTTTAAATGTGAGGCTGTTGTGCTGCTTGGTCCGGTACGGAAGAGGATTAGGGACACTGGAAAAAAAAAAGTTAACTGATTTTTACATTTTATTTCAGTTTAACATGAGAAAAAAGTCCGAATTTTGACTTTTTTATTGTCAGAATTCAGCCAGAATTCTGAGATTAAAGTCAGAATTCTGACTTTAATCTCAAAATTCTGACTTTTTTTTCTCAGAATTCTAACTTTAATCTCAAAATTCTGACTTTTTTCTCAGAATTCTGACTTTAATCTCAGAATTATCACTGAATTCTGACAATAAAAAAAGTTAGAATTCTGACTTTTTTCTCATGTTAAACTGAAATAAAATAAAATAAATCAGTTAACTTTTTTTTTTTTTTCAGTGGCTCTAATCCTCTTGCATGGCATCTGTCTCCGAAGTAAACACTTATATAAGAGGAGTCAAGATGTCTCCACAAACATGTGCGCCCGGTGAAAGTGCGCAGGGCGTCATCTCCTAATATTGGCCTTGCCGGGTTATTCCAGGCTGGCCTGACGCGCTAATTAGCTGTTAATAGAAAGGGAGCCATTTGGGAGCACGTCACTGCCCTCCGCAGACTGTGCACCGGGATAATATTGTTCTTGGCGACGTGCGCAGAATAACCCAGACTTTATTAACAGGGAGGCCCAGATGACGAGCTGCGGCCTGAGTGCTCCATTATCTCTGGGCTCCGTGTGAGAGACGGCCGCTCCCTCCTCCTGCTTCCGGATCCCCGGGGCCGCTTAGCTGCTTAATGTAATTCGCTTTGAAGGGCTGTGTTATCGCCGATCATTTGCGCCATTATTCCAGAGTCAAGTGTAAATGTAACATTATTAAGATCGTGTCTGTCAATAAATCTTGATGTAAAGTGGATGCAAAGGAGGCCTATATTAGACTCTGCAACTTTTTCCCCTTAACCTCATGGGGGGGGGGGGGTACTGGAACAAATCACCACTTTTAGGGGCGACCACTCATCTGGTAATGCTTTAAGCTCGGTGCTGGCATGGTTAGTACAGGACAACAGAACAGTAAAAGTAAATCCTGATCTTTGATCAAAGTGTTGATTTAAATATGTCAGATCTTAAGGTTGAATTTCAATGTTCAGTTTTATTAAAAATCGAAACAACATGGTTGATACATTTAATTTCATTATAAGTTATTTGTTCACATTCACACATTTTCAGTGAAATACATAACATGGCGATTCATTTTTAAATAGCATATTTTAAACTATTATTTAGAGCCCCATACATTGATCATGCAGAGAGGTGATTTGTCAGAGTGTTTTATCTATATGAGGAAGAATGCTGGGTGAAGTATTCCTAATAAAGCTCCTTTCAGAAGGAACTTCGGTTCATTCATCCCTGCTGTTTTATTACCAATATGGGCTCCTATATTCACTACATGTGAGTTCAGTCTAAGCATGGTGATCAAAGCAGCATCATCATCATCATCCTGATGATGGAGCAGCAGATCTCAGCTCTGCGGCTCCCTCAAGGCCTCAGACACCGCAGAAAAGCCGCTGTCATGTAGTTTCCTGATGTGTTTCTTCAAATCAAAGTTGCGGCAAAAGCCTTTCCCGCAGGTTTCGCAGGTGAACGGTTTCTTGTCATTGTGCGTGTGCATGTGAAATGTCAAGTTGTAGATCTGGTGGAAGGCCTTGTTACAGATGGAGCACTTGTACTGCTTCTCTCCACTATGCGTCAACTTATGGTTCTTGTAGTTCCCTAAAAAACAAACAAGCAGAGCAATGGTGGACTTAGATGAAAGAAAAATGGCCAACAGAAAAAAAAGTGAAGTAGATAATTGTGTATTTGTACTTTTAGTGAAAAAGTTAATTCCTATGAAATCATAGCGTTTTTTGTTAAATGATCAACTTAAACATGGAGCTGAACACTTAAGCACTAAAGGTAATTTGATAGTTATCCCATCAACCCGCTCCTTCCTTTAACATCCAATTGATTTAAATCAGACCAGCGACATCAGCTCAACACCGATGTTCAAATACAACATTTATTTTATTATTTTTATTCATTATTTTATTATTTTTATTCATTCTGGGTTTCTCTTTAGAATAAAACAGACAGAAGGATTTTGAATTACTTGTTAAATGAAGGATCGTTTAGAGACATAGAAAAAAATCAAATATTCTGCAAAACAAAATAATACCTTTGATTTAAAGAAATTACATTTGACACTTTTTTAATTAAAAAAAATGTTTTGCTTTACTAAAAATAAATATCTTTTTTTTCTTTTTTTTTTGTTGTTTCAAGCAATGATCGTGAAATGCTGATTTTTACAGAAAAGAAAATGTAAGAACAGAATTGTGAATAATATCCCTCATTTATTTGAATCTGGGTTTTTTTATTGTAAAGGAAGTGGAGAGGCCTCTGCGCACAGGTCCGTCGTGTCGCTATCTGAGACTTTTTTCTCCTTCATTAATGACATTTTTGTGCGTTAAGGTTCAGAAGTTGTCACATTCGATCAGAATCAAACGCATTGGTAACTCGTTTAAAAAAAAAACGCAACTTTTCCGGAGTTCAAGCAGCTGACCCAGAGCAAATGCTGCCGTCTTCAAGGAAGAATTAGTCCGTGCAAAGTGCCATGTCTGATTTGCGCTGATGGCTTCGGTGAGCCTGGAGATATTTACAGCCATGCGGCTCCGATGTTGCCGCAAACTGGGAGGATTCCTCCGCATAACTGAAACATACTGCAGCGTTCCTGCGCAACAAAAATACCGACGGAGGAAATATCTGACCGCACACAAATTCTTTATTTTCAAAATGCAGAAGTAAGTTCAGCAAGAACAACTTTAAACTAAACGGAATTCAGGCCGTTTGAATCAGACACTCATTTATTTCAGTGAACAGGGGCCCCTGATCCGGGGGCCTTGCGGAAAGTTCCCAAACTGAATTCTTTCCCTTTGTCTTTCCTCCCGGCCGCTGCGCAGTGGCCATGACTTCCAAAAACATTCATTCAGAGCAGAATAACTTGAATTTAGAGAGTTGGAAACACCAAGATTAATATTTATCAACTGAGAATTACTAAAGCATGATTCGCAATAATTTTTACCACTAAATAATTTGAACCCTTAATAGTTGCATATATCTTTTTTCAAGGAAAATCTTGATATTTTCTAGTTTAATTTGTTGCTTTTTAAACATGAACTTTTTAAAGTACAGGTACATTATGGGTTTTAGAAAAAATAATTTTAGAGATTCACATGTAAAAAAATAAATAAATAAAATAGCGTGAAGCTTCTGAGTCGCTTACCTTTCTGATGGAAACCTTTTCCACAGAATTCACACACAAATGGCTTGTACCCAGCGTGGATCCTGACGTGCGTGTTTAGCGTGGAGCTCCTGTTGAACGCCTTGCCGCACTGGTTGCATTTATGAGGCTTCTCCTTGGTGAAAGATGTTGAAGAAAAGCAATGAAACAGCAGCTGGAGATGAAATCAGGAAGGAATGTTTGAGCGCAGACGCGCGCGCGGCTCCTCACCTGCGTGTGGATGATCTTATGCCTGCAGAGCGTGCTGGCCTGTCGGAAGCCCTTGCCGCACACTTTGCACACAAAGGGCCGGGCCCCGGTGTGCACCGGCATGTGTCTGGTCAGGTTATAATGTGCGTTAAATATCTATAGGAAAAATACAAATGATTCTATTAGTTTCTTTGAAATTGCTATTTTTCTTATAAACTGATAAATGTAAGTTTAATATTCTGATACTTTTTTCTTTAAGCTTACCTTTCCACAAACTTCACACGTGAAGTTTTTGTGTTTCCCGTCTGCGCTTCCACTGCCGGAGTTCAGTTTGCTGTGCGTCTTGACGCCGTTTTTCTCTGCAGTCAAAGCCTTGTTCTCCTTCACTAACTGGTCCAGCTGTCCCGGAAGATGTTCCTTATGTGGGAACTGAGGAGTGGGAAGCTTTTCAGCTCCACCGGCCAGTTTGGCGTTCTCCAGCAGCATGAGTTTGTGGTGCGCTGACAGGGAAGCCTGTGGCGTAGAAAACCAGTTTCCGGCCAGCAGGTCTGACTGCTGGTATGCAGAATCCAGGTAATTCAGATAGTAAAGTGAACCCACGCTGGGCACGGCCACGGCCTGGTGAATAACCTGCGGTTTCACCAACCTACTCCCGGGGGTTGGCACCGGCTGTTTCAGCGGAGAATCCGCGCTGGCGCACACCACGCAGCTCCCCTTGCAGGGAGCGGCTGATCCACAGAAGGTTCCTCTAAAGCTGGCTCTCCACAGCTCCGAGTAGCTCATTATCGCCTTGGCCTGGAAGTCGTAGCTGAACGGCTGCAGCGGTATCATGCAGGGGATCGGTGAGCAGAGTCCGAGGAACTTCTTCCCCTCTGCGCGCTCCTCAACGCCGCTTTTCGGCTCCGAGCTCTTGGACATGATCCGGTCGATTGAGAAGGCCAGAGTCTTTGACGTCCCAGAGGACCCAGTCCTACCGCAGGACATCACCGTCTCCAGAGACGCAGAACTGGACATGGTCCTGATGTTGCAGCTGGAAACTTCCCTCTATTTAAGCTACCAAGCTTCAACACATCAGATGAAAACTCACTTTCCTGCCACAGTTTCAGATTTAAATTCACACCCTGTGCAACATCTGCCTCAAGGAGTGAAGGTTGAATCCTGACTGCTCAAAAATAAACACGTGAAAGTTGAGCAGCAAGGAGGGAAAACGCAGGATGAACAGCTGAGTGTTAAAAGCTCCAGGAGATGCAGGACATGAAGCAGAATGTTGGTTAGAGGTTACCTCTTTAATGACAGTGGAGAATCACACGCTGGCTCCGCCCCCTTCCCAGCGCAGACCCTGACATCAGCGGACTCACTGTCTTCACCGGCTGAAAGGGAAACGCCTTCATCAACCTGTCCATCAAATCAGAAAAGTTTAGGGGGGGGGGCAAAGGTTGAAGCAGACAGGAACATCTGATCTTTTTCTTCCAATCCAGCAGGAGGAAACATATTCCAGCTATTCTCAGAGAGGAGCTGCTTTCACTGCTTAACAACAGAATAATCTCTGTTTTTGTGTTCAGGTTGGGATTTTTCTTTCTTCTGAATCAAAGTCCTAATCCTCTGAGATGGGGTTCCTCCTTTTTAATCGCTGGTTTAAATCCCTACTTAGACCAGCCGAGTGTTTGTGTACATTTGGGGACCTCCAGTTTCCACCTGTTTAAGCACAGACGCTCCTTTGGATCCTAAAACACTCAATTGAAAGGAAGCAATTTTCTTCTTCAGTTCAGCACTCTGCGCGCGCACACATATCCGTGTTTCAATACAAAGTGAGGACCTTGAATAGAATTCCAACAAAAGGACCAGTTAACCAGTAAAAGGTTCTCACTGTCCATCCTCACTTTAATATCAAAATGTGCCAAAAAGTTTCCTCATTTTGTAGTTTTAACTAAAGAGCGTGTTTTTTTTCTCCTAAAGATCTAAGGAGGGGGGGGGGAAATTGAACTTAGTGATGTGTATAAAGAGAATAATAGTAAGAGTTTGTTTTTTTGTTTGTTTTTTCACTTTAGTTTTTACCAAGAATACAATAGAATCCACCTAGTTGTTAAAGGAATAGTACACCCAAAACATGATTAGCCTTCATTTTCTACTCACCCCCATGCTGAACAACACTCTGGAGTACTTTTTTGATATCTCAAATGCATCTGGAGATCTGGGAGGCTTCTTGCTGTCTGCTGACATTCAAATAATGGAGGTCTATGGCGCCCGAGGCAGAAAGGCCCATAAAAGTCCACAATAAAACAACAAAGACCTTACCAAAAAGGTGGAGTACTGTTTGGAGCCAGAAGGGCGTATGTACATATACGCCCTTGTGGCTCTGAGTAATACCAGACCCTGCAGTGCATTTCAGAGTCAAAAGGGCGTAACACAAGTGGTGCCCAG
>NW_015152600.1:38387-41701 GCF_000732505.1 Cyprinodon variegatus
CTGGGCACCACTTGTGTTACGCCCTTTTGACTCTGAAATGCACTGCAGGGTCTGGTATTACTCAGAGCCACAAGGGCGTATATGTACATACGCCCTTCTGGCTCCAAACAGTACTCCACCTTTTTGGTAAGGTCTTTGTTGTTTTATTGTGGACTTTTATGGGCCTTTCTGCCTCGGGCGCCATAGACCTCCATTATTTGAATGTCAGCAGACAGCAAGAAGCCTCCCAGATCTCCAGATGCATTTGAGATATCAAAAAAGTACTCCAGAGTGTTGTTCAGCATGGGGGGGAGTAGAAAATGAAGGCTAATCATGTTTTGGGTGTACTATTCCTTTAAGAAAGTCTATGATGGCATCTTCAACTGTTGTTTGTCTCTCTGAGACTTTCATGATGTGGGTTGCCAGGGCAACAGGTCTATAGTCTCTGAAGACTGTTTGTTGAGTCTTATTTGGTCCTGGAACAGGTTAGGAGGTCTTGCACATCACTGGAACTGTCTCCAGGGTCAGACAAAGTGTGAAGAAGTGCTGTAGAATCCTAAAGAGCTGCTCTGTTCAGGCCTTCAGGACTCTGGGCCTGACACCATTAGGACATCGTGTCTTATTATGATTCAGTCTCTGCAGTTGTCTCTTTACTTTACTTCTAGAGACAGAAAGATGGAAGGCGGAGGGAGCCACGCCATCTTATAATCTAGCAAACAACAAACTCATAGAAGCAGGAGAGTCAATGTTAGAGGCGCGTCCATATGACTGGGCAGCAGAGAAAGATGCTGAGCTTGTTCCTGAACAGAACACTGGATTCAGTTCATCGTCTCTGGGAACACTTTCATCTGTCTGAACATCTTTCTGCTTGAAGACTGGGATCTATTTCATCACTGACCACATTTCTATGATTTTGTTCTTCTGAAGCTCGTTTTCCCACAAGTATTGTGAATTGGCCCTATATAAATAAACTGAATTATATCGAATTGAAATTAATTAAACAACCTTTTACCATCATTACTGTTTCCCCCTGCCTTCCACACTATACAAAAAGGACAGTTGACTGAACCTGAAAAAACTAAGGCAAAAAAGCTGCAAAGTGTTTTTGAGTAAAGTCAGAGAATAAGCTTGTGCTGAGTGAAACTGCACCAACAGGATCAATCAAAAGCAAGATACTAAGTTAGGCATAAGTTAGGCTAACTGACACAGTTCTCAGTTTTCTCATGTATGTATTTTTAACTTAATGACATTTTTTAGGTATTTTTATTTCAATTATAATACCCTGACCTGAAGGGATGCGAAATTGTTTTATGGTTCGTTAAATTGGGCTCATATGAGGCTGATTAAAATCTTGCTTTGCTCTTCTGAATTACATTTATAGAAAGCTATATCTTTGTGATATTTAAGAACAGTACCAGCACCTATGTTTTTCCACATAAAGCACTTAAACATGTTTAAATAAAGTAACAAAAAATTAACAAAATACTCAAAGTTGTCATCAGTCACATCTTGAAAATTATCCAGGGTTTTAGAGGAAGTTCTTCAGTTTTCATTCTAATAATTTAGAGATATGTTGATGTAACTGTGAAAAAAAAAAACTAGAATTGCATTTGCTGGTTAATACATTCTTTTTTCCCTTTTCTTTTAACATGACCTGCCTTTAAACAGAGCACTGGAGATTGATAAATGCTGAAAAATAAACCAACAGATTTATTTTCACAAGAGGTTCCACATGGCAATCCTGTATAAAACTTTATTAGAGTTGGCTTTGGTTAACAAAAACGCAATAGATAATGAAACAGAAAAGGAAGCAAAAAGGGGAGACTGGGCAATAATTCAGGAGAGGGAGAAATAAAAGTAGACAGAAGGGAGGAGGACAAAGAGAGAAAAAAAACAGAAAATACAGAATTACTTCTCAAGGTTTATTTCCACTCTTGCAAGAAATGAGAAGGAAGAAAAGAAAAAAATACACAGCACACCAACCACAACAAAAGAGAGAGAGAGAGTAAGCACATGTATAAAACCATCAAAAGCAAAACCTATGAAGATCAAAAATGTGTTCAGTCATATATGGTTGACACTGCAGCTTAATATGAACCATTCCTGAATATCTGGGAATCCCTGGACCCAAACCCCTGTTGTGTATTTGCATAAGTGTGCTTATATGGTTTCTAAGGCTTCCTAGCAGGAAGATGTGCTCAGTAGCACGTGTTAGGGGCCCCAGACCAACCCTGAAGACCCCAGAACAGACACAGAGGATGTTGGAGTTCGGTGGCACCCAAGGAAGCAACCAGCCCTGCATGGAGAAAAACACCATCGCTCCAGCGGAGGGGTCTGCAACCTTTCATTTCTAAAGAGCCATTTAGCCTTGAATCCGACCAAGTAAAAGCTGTTTAGGGCCTTAAAATATAACCTGTGTGAAAAAAAATTTTAATATCTCATATGGGAAATTAGTTGCCAACAAATTATGTATTTTTAGCTTTTAAAATAATATTGAACACATAAATTCCAAGCTAATTCAAAGAAAAATGCTTCTAAAAACTGGTTCTGGTTCTTTTAATGTCATTCTTTTCCATCTTGTGTTTAAGAAAAAATTTAAGGCTAGTACATTATTTAGCTCTTTATTTACATTTTAGCCACTATTAAGAGCCGCTGTAGGGGGTCCAAAGAGCCGTATGTGGCTCTGGAGCCGCAGGTTGCAGACCCCTGGTCCAGCGGACAGCGGTACCAGGCTAGAGCAGGGAACATAGGCTGGGGGGGGGGGAACAGACCCACGTAGGTCTGGGGCCTATTGACGGTCAAACACCCAACCTGACAAGAAGACAACAACAAATTCACAGGCATCCAGACACCTTCACGTATAACAGTAGACACCATAACCTTATCCTCCCAGATCTTGGCCCCAACCCCCTGGAAGGGAACCAGTGTGCACAGTTAGCATGAACTGGTCTACTAGTTCAGGTAGATCTCAGGTAAATCTGGCACAACCTGAGGGATAGAGCACAGATGCAGCCTTGGTCAAACACTGCCCAGATGTCTGACCACTGTACCCCAAGAGGGGGGTGAAACCCTTGTGGTGTCAGCCATGACCTACCCACAGTTTCCCTCAGAGAGGTGGCAAGTGACTTCCACGCTGGAAGAAATCAATCAATATTTCCAAAATAACCAATGAATGCTCTATAGTGCCAAAGATAGAAAACATGATATAAGACCATTAAAATATGTAGCTCTGTATTAATGTTCTCAGCTTGGCCTTTTTGAGTGATTACCGCCCAGTGGAACTCACTCTGGTAATCATGAAGTGCTTTGAGAAGCTGGTTCTTCAGCACATCAAG
>NW_015152600.1:44804-46019 GCF_000732505.1 Cyprinodon variegatus
CTGTGCACAGAGAGGATTCAGGTGTCTGTCAGACAGGTGTCTGTCTCCAAGGACAGCTCCCACCCTGGCTCCACCCTGTTTGACCTGTTGCCCTCTGGAAGGCGCTACAGGCAAATGAGGATCAGGACAAACAGACTCAAGAACAGTTTCTTCCCCCAAGCCATTGCCCCCCCTCAACTCCACTTTTCACCTGTTTTGCATTATTCCCCCCCCACAATCTGTGCCAGTACTGTTTACATTTCCTTTTCCTTTTAATTTATATATATGTTTTTATTTATTTTACGGTAGCTGAAATGGAAGTCCCAAAAATGTCATTGTATCCGTTGCAGAATATGATGAATAAAGGCTTTTTTTTTTTTTTTACTTTAACTGATTGATTAAATCTTCCTTACCAATATATATTCACATTAGAGTTAAAAAAATTAATGTTTTTCTAAATGCTTAGGTGAAGCCCAGACCTACTTCATTTGTACTCTTTCCTCTAAGTAGCTGTGAAGCGGCTTAAATATAACAGAAACCCCTATAGCTTAATTGACATGAAGTTTGTTTGGAATAAATGCTTTAAAAATCATAAAAGATTTCAAAGCTATAATGTGTTTAAAACATATTCAGATAAACCAAATGAACCAGCCTACTGAAACAAATTTTAATTTGTTTCTACAATTAATAGATGTTGTTGTGTTGGGTTTATAATTTAACATTCCATGGTTAAAAGCCGCAAAGATGAATAAAAGCGTGACTTTTTATGCATGCTCTGTATTTCCACTTTAACTTAATGCAAATTAAAAAACAAATGTTGACATGTGACCATATGTACAGCAACTTTAATATCAGTTGATTGCTAATGAAATAACATGCTGATAATGTGCCCAACTGCACCATCACACATTTTAGTACAGGAAATCACAGACAGTTGTCGTCACACTTTCTGTCTGTGGTGACAACTTTCACTGATGTTAAACCTGAGAAAATGAGACTGTGTCACTGGGAGACGATTCTCCTAACAAAAGTGCTCATTTAATCTAATTCTCAATTTCAGGTTGCATTTATTAAATACGTATTTGATTCCTCAGATTCTAAAACAATTGTCATTTTCATTTAACAAAAAAAGACCAACTTGAATGTTCAGGTAAATTGTGATGTAGTCAAAGTATTAATTTCATTAAGTGCTACTTGGTCCCAATGGGAAATTCCCATTGGGACCAAGTAGCACTT
>NW_015152601.1:0-1280 GCF_000732505.1 Cyprinodon variegatus
TAGTGGCAGTCAGCAGCTTAAGAACACTCCACAGGTAATGAGGCAATGAGCTGCAGGTGTGCAGGGAGACCCAATGAGGACGGGGCACCACCTGGTGGATGAGGAAAGGAAACACAAAAACAGACCACACAAACTGGATTCCTGACAAACACAGAGGTTTAGACAAAGAGAGAGTTTATTATTAATGATGCTATAACTTATTATTATTAAATCATGTCAGCAGTAACTGCAGTTTGGTCCAATTTGATTATTTATTAAAAAGTAATGTATAAAACTATGGCTGGAACTAAGGCTTTTCCAGATAAGAGTCGTTGAGAAACTGGACTTGCGCAAGATTTTTCCTAATTTCAATTTTCTAAACCTTAGATCAGGGAAACTGATTTCACGAATGAGTTTCCTCAACCTCTGTTTCAGTAACCGTAGTAACATGCTCCCCAGAGCTAACCTGGTCGGGAGCAGGTTTGTTTGGTAAACTCAGAGTGTCGTCTGTCTCTGTCTCCATTCTCCTTAGAGCCAATCATGCTGTTTCAGAATTGTACGTCCTATTCTTCCCCTGGAAACTTCGCTCAAATTTTCAAACTTTCACAAGCAGCAGATGCTGGAGTTTGAAAATTAGAATTTTAGCTGCTCAACGCGCCACATTAACTAATCAGAGAAGCTGGTCTGGGAGCTGGCAGGGAGTCAGACACAGCGCTGCTGATGCAGAGCACTATGATTACTCCACTAAAACTGTTTATTAATGCCTAAATTATCTTAAAATGTACAAACCTGCCGGCACATGTGTTTGCTTTTATCATTCTGGTGCCTGTAGTTTGAGCCACATACATGAAAAACTATAACATCTACTTCCAGCCGCCACCAACAGTAGGGAAAAACTCCCAAGAGGCGAATGGGCCTGAGGCAGCTGCTGCTGGGGATTCCCAGTGACAGCGCAGCGCCGGTATGTGGGGGTCTGAGCGGCTCCCACAGAGAAATAATATTTGAAGGCAGGATGGTAATCTGGATGAACTGACTGCACAGACCATGTTTTCAGGAGGACTTTCTCACTTCTCACAAATTCAAGCTACTTTCTACGCAATGATCACAGCAAATATAGCAAAACCACTCTCTGCCATTTAACACAGGAGCAGCAGCAACACTTTACTGGACATCTGACCTTCATGTGAACCAGCATCAAAAATGAAGCATCAGACGCTTTTTTTGCTGCTCAAATTGCGTGTGAAAGTAGCTTTACACTTTCAGATTGTTTTCATTAACCTATGAGACCTTATTGTACCTAA
>NW_015152601.1:3774-5884 GCF_000732505.1 Cyprinodon variegatus
CCTTCATTTCTTTTTAAAGTCACATTTTAATGTTGTGTTTTCACTACATTCTGTTGATTCAATTTAAAATCACAGTTTAAGCCTTTAGACTTTGCACAGAAATAAAAACTAGAAAATGCATTTTAATGGCAAAGTTTTTCCAAAGACTCCTAAACCCTGCAGTGATCCTGAACCCAGTAAGAGGTGAAGGTATTATTGATTACCAAGACAGAATGATAAAAATCCAGTCCTGTAATAATAATAATAATACTAATACTAATTAATAATAATAATAATAATAATAATAATAATAATAATAATAATAATAATAATAATAATAATAATAATAAATTATTTTTATTATTATTATTTAGTCTTTTGACAATAAAATCATTGATCAACATATAAAAACATTCAACAACACTAATAGAACATATCAAACCAAGGTTCAGAGGCATTGTTGGAAAAAGGTTTTCAACTATTCACTCAAGTTAAATAAAATGAGATCGAAGGATTTCACTCAGTCGGCGATTTATTTTACTTTGGAAAGTAAAAAGAGAAGAAGACCATCATAACATCCCTCACAGCATGATGTTCAGCCCTGTTCTGATCCACACAGCATTTGTCTCTCACTAATTAGAACCCTGCAGAAAAGCTGTGAAGGTCTCCACATATCTTTACCCAAAGGAAGGAAGACAGTTGGAAATAAATCATAATGTGATGAATAAATCTATTACAGACAGTCTAGACTTCTAAGAGAACTATTATCTTTATCCCAAAGACTCCCCAAAAGAATAAACAACTCCTCTCCCTTGCAGCCTTGAACCTCTGAGGTCTGAATGAACTCTGCATTCATACATTATTGTACGGAAAAGGAAATTCATAGAAGATTTTATTTTTTACCACCACAGAGGTCAGTTGTAGAACCTAGAAAACAGGAATACATTTTAAAAGGACTCAAGTGTATTGGAAGCTCATTCCATCAGTGGGGTTGAATGCTCTTTCCCCATCAATGTTTAATTGGTTTTAAGAATATGGAGACAGATAGAACCAGTAGAATGATTTATTATAAAGGTGAAATTGTTCATATCATATTAGATGGTTAGTCTGTCAAAACTTAACACTCAGATATCTCAATAGCAATCCTCAGTATTTCTCTGTTGCTTCATAATGGAAGGCTTCATGGGCTACAGAGAAAATCTCACAGCTGGATAGAATATTCTACATTTCTAGGATGTTTAAAATATCAAGGATGATAATGATAGAATATAAATATTAATGAAAAATTAATCTTTGATGGCTGTAATACTGAGAAATGATTCAGATAGAAA
Source organism: Cyprinodon variegatus (assembly GCF_000732505.1). Taxonomy (NCBI): domain Eukaryota; kingdom Metazoa; phylum Chordata; class Actinopteri; order Cyprinodontiformes; family Cyprinodontidae; genus Cyprinodon; species Cyprinodon variegatus. Next base: position 5,085 of record NW_015152601.1, read on the forward strand.
GTATCACTGGTGTCCCTCTGTCCTACTGCTGATGGACATTTTTCTGTCCTTTAGATGTTTCAGGACTGCAGATTCTTTCCTGTGTGGCTTCATCTGATCCTTAGAAAAATACTTAGATTTTCAGAGATTGGGACTTCTAGATTTTCATGAGTTATTTCCATCAGGTTCTTCATTCCTGAGTGCAGCTCCAACATCTGCAGAGCTTCCTGCAGATCCTGGACTGAAATGATGTGATTCTATATCAGAGCCTCTGAGTTTGGACCAGTTCTGCTGGGACAATCGGTTCTGGATCAGCTCCCAGGATTTAAAGTAGAGAACATTTTCAGAGGGTTTTCCTCAAGCTTCTGCAGGCTAATGGACAGCAGCAGCATTTTAGAAAGCTTGAAGCAAGATTCCTGTCAGACTGGGAGGAGCTGAGAGAAAGGCTGTAGGTATTAACTCAGAGAAGGACTGAGTTTGAATTTATGGGCTGCGTCCTACGAAGGCCAGATTTGTTGGGCAATTACGTCATAGCGCGACGCCGAGGTCTGGTCGGATTCAAAGAGTCCTCGTTATGCGACCTTAAAATGCGTCCTTCTTTTGCCCGATTTAAAGGAGGGGTCCGATGTATCCTCTCTATCCTCTGATATCACAGGATTCACTGTGAGACCAAGCAAGCCGGCTGCTCCGTGATCAGAGGAAAATGGTACTTGGCGCCAAACAGTGGTGAAAATTGGAAGTTGCAGTCAGTGAATAGTTCCGTCTGAAATGAATGAAAATAGTTGTTTTAATGGTTATTGAGTCAGATATGTGGCGGTAAT
>NW_015152601.1:8452-10440 GCF_000732505.1 Cyprinodon variegatus
GCTGATGAAAGAGGGCAGTCCTGTTATTCACACTAAACCCTGAGCTCCTCTAGGCCATGTAAAAACTGGAGAGTTGGGAGAGTACCTGAGCCTCACATCCTGATGGAGACATTAAAAGTGACTGGACCAATCCCTGTATTTGAAATCTCATTGCTAAAAACTGCAACAATAAACACTTTTGTATCTAAACATATACACTAAAGTCTGAATTATTTTGATAATTATATCTGAAAGGTGTTTTCTTCAGCACAGGCATCTGAGCTCCCTTTTTTAACCTTATTTTCACAATAAACATGCTAAACGAGAAGAGGATACAACAATAAACACTAGAAAACAAGAACATCCATGGGTGGGACAATAAGTCTAACTGGATCAAAATGCTACAAGAAAGAAAATGAAAATAAACACATTTCAGAAAATAAATGTTTTACTTCTAGTTTTTTTATGTTGTCGTTGTATCTTGACCCAAATATAGATGATAATAATTTGGACATTGAGGATCAAGGGCGCCACCAGGGGGTGGCCGATGGTGGCCACGGCCACCCCTGGCTATGCCCTGGCCCCCCCACTGGCCAGTGTAAATGGTAGTAGCATGGGTTTAGCGTTTCCCCCCATTATGCACCCAGTAAAGCAGCCGCTCTCCTTCTCACACACTGTAGTCCTCCTAATCTCCCCCTCCCCTACCCGACATTAGCTTGCGCATGCACTAATGAGCTCCCGATACAGATGGTGCTGTGCGCTCAGAGAACTACGGCTCAGCCCGTCCGAGCTTTAATGGTTAGAAAGCGTATAAAACTAACAGTAAGTAAATAAGTCAAATCATTTGTTTGTAAAAGAAAAGGGGGAAATATGAACTGTAACATTATANCACATTGTTACCAATTGTGAGCGCCCCCTTTTATGCTAAATTTGCAGGCCCATTTACAGTCCTGCACAAGCTGTCGGATCAGAACTATCTGCTGTCAACGCCAAGGGAGTCAACACAACTTTGCCATGTGAATTTATTGAAACCATATTACGCTCGGGATTCACAAATATCTGCCATTATAGGAGAAGAGCCGCAGGTTGAGAGTAGCTACTACAGTGGGTGGTTTGAGTTTCTTGTCTGCACTTGAGAACGATGGGGTAATACGACCAAGTGAGAGTTTGTTGACTGGCTGGCTGAAAAATTCAGATGCACTGAGGAATCTGGATTCTTTAATTGCACACTTGTCTCAGGAGGTGAGTGCTGAGCTGAGTGCTGTGTTGAATGAATATCATTGTTTGTTTGGTGATTTGCCCCGTCAAACTCACTTAATCCAACATGATATTGATGTAGGTGAGGCTCAGTCAATACGGCCACGCTTTTATAGAATATCTGAAGAAAAGCGGAAGGTCATGGATGGGGAGATTCGGTACATGCTTGATAATGGTATTGCTAAACCCTCTGCATCTAGCTGGGCATCACCTTGTTGGTTGGTGGAGAAGGATGACAAAAGTTTTAGATTTTGTACTCAATATCGGAAAGTGAACATGGTTACAAAACCTGATGCTTACCCTATGCCACAGATGGAAGATTGTGTTGATCAGGTTGGTTCAGCTCAGTTTGTCAGCAAGTTTGATTTATTGAAGTGTTATTGGCAAGTTCCATTGTCTGAGAGAGTTAGTGAGATTTCTGCCTTTATAAATCCCATTGGTCTGTTTTCTTACTCTGTTATGAGTTTTGACTTGCGCAATGCACCAGCAACTTTCCAGCATCTCATGAACATGGTTGTGTCTGGGTTGGAGGGGTGTGCCATGTATTTGGATGATGTGGTTGTCTTCAGTGATGCGTGGAAAGAACATCTGGCTCACATACGTAATCCTCTTGATACCAATGTTTATACAATCCACAGTAGGTAAAACTATTTATTAGAATATAAAAAATGATATGCACCAAAAATTGAGCATTTATATTTATATAAAAAGATGAATAATTATAGGTATGCCTGAAATGAATAACAATACTG
>NW_015152601.1:11157-16634 GCF_000732505.1 Cyprinodon variegatus
ACACGTAATTTTGACAGGGGACAATAGCTAGCGTGTGAGTCACTAACCTGGTTATTCAGTCCGAGCCCAGAGGAAGGAATGGAATCTAGCCTTATGATTTTATCACAGTATGCGGCAGAAGCTTCCTAGAGAGTCCCAGGTCTTGAAACCAAAGGTGCTGCAGAGAAGGCCAATGAGTAGGAGCCAGCATAAAAAGAAGAGCAGAAGTACCCGGAAAGAAAATCCAAAGCTGTGTCAATGAAGAAGCAGAAGTCCAGGCCAGAAGGTCAGAGATCTGATGAGGTAGTTTGGTAGTGTAACTGCTGAGACACAGTTAAACTACCATTTAATTAACATCCTCTTCATCTTCGTCCTTATAACCAAGAACATCATCATCACCTTTGAGTTGAGGTATCCAAGCCGGGGTCAGGAGACAGATCCAAGGTCGTTAGCAGGCAGAATCCAAATGAAGTCCAAAAACTGGTCAGGCAAACAGATCTGAACAGGGGCAGGCAAACTCAGAGGTCCAAGGTCAGAAATTAGGAAGGATCAGGTAATCAGAATAACACACTGAGTACTATAGAGAACTCTCACCCATGGCTCGAATAATCTGGCACTGGCAGGAACTGGAACAGGTGGACCTGATAAATAGAACTGGGCAGAGCTAAACAGGTGAATAAACTAAACCAATAATCCAGTCATGTGTCAAGATCATGACAGTTTGCCTGAATCAACTTTCCAAGTTTTATAGCCGAGTATCAGGGATTACTATTTTTTCTGTTTCCTTTCAAGTTAAAATGAAATCTGGTTTTGCTTAGTTTTCTCACAAACCTCTTTATGGTTTGGCATCCCTGTGGAAAAAAATGTAGATGGGTTTATTCATTCAGATCTATTGATAAACAGCAAATCATTGACCATTAAAAACTGAAATCAAAGTGAAACATAGGCAAAAAGAATATTACATTTATCTACTTGTTTTTACATAAGCAGAGGCGGTCATAGATTCAGGAAAGAAACCTCCACCCTGAAACACTGCAGTTCATCCTCTAACAGTAGAGCAGATCTTTAAACTCACATGGAAACTGAGAGGCATCATTCAGCTTTAGTCTGCATGAAGACAATCATTTCTGTTGTTTATATGGACTCAGCATATGATAATCAACACACTTTGATCAATGACAGGTTAATACTGAAACATTTCAAATCCAGGCTTTGAAAATTGAAAAGAAGTCCAGCAGGAAATCAATATTCCAGAAAAAGAAGCTACAACTAAAAACATCTGGTTTGTTTTTCTCACAGACCTGTTAGCAGATGAAAGGTATATCAAATTAAGACAGCATTTCCTTTGATATGTTTTCATAGGACAATTTCTTTGATCAGGATTTCATCAAGGGATTCAGTAAGAAGCTGAATCAGATGAGACTGAAATGATTTTAGAGTCAATAAAATCCTTCAGATCTTTTGTTCAACCAGAGAAACTGTGTGTCTTAAGCAGCAGGAGGAGGAGCTTGTTTTTGCTCAGAGATTCAGGGAGAAGCTGAGTTGTTGAAGAGACACAAACTTCCACATTCAACACAGTTCAAACATTAACTCTGATCATCATGGACTATTGTGGACTTTCTCTACTTGTTGTCTCACTTCTAACAGGTCAGAATGAATCTAGATGTTTGCTATGTTTTATCCAAAGTGCTGTTAAACATGGTCCACTCTAAAACATTTGTTGATAACAGATTTGTCCTCCAACAGGCGTCCAATCTGATCTTCTGGTCCCAGTAAAGAATGAAGAGTTCAGCCTAGAAAGCAGCTCTGTAACTCTGTCCTATAATTTATCTAGAGAAGTTCTCAGCAATGACTATTTCTTCTGGTACCACCAGTATCCAGGAGAACCTCCAGAGCTCCTGGTCTCTCACTCTCCTTCAGGAGTTGAAGGAATTAAAAATGTTCCTGAACTGAAGATTGAAGTGAGCAAAACCCAGATGGACCTGCTGATCTCCTCTGCTGCAGTGACAGACTCTGCTGTGTACTACTGTGCTGTGAAGCCCACAGTGACAGGAAACACCAGAACTCTGTACAAGAACCTGCAATACTCCACAACATCCACTAGAGGGCCTCACACACTGTTCCTCCTCTATGGTTTGTTAGGATTCAGTCTGATTGTTTGTGCAGCTGAGAATAAAGCAGACATCAGAGTGTTTGCTGCATCATTGAACTCTATGATGAGAAGGTTTGGATCATAAAGGAGGGATGATGGAGGCTCCAGGATGGAAGTGCAGCCTCTGCAGGACATCAGCACATCAGATGTGTTTCAGTCCAGTCCTGTCCTGCTGTCAGACCACTGATCTTCTACACAGAGATTTATGTCCACAGGCTAAAACCTTGTGATGCATTGAAGTACACTGAATGATACATTCAGGTACATATTATCCCCAAACAATGAGACACTGCGACAATTCTATAAAAAACATAGAAACACAGTTACACAGTTATAGAGCCTTACAACTTATCTATTTTTTCATTTTGTTAAATAATCAAATATACCATACTGTTACAAAAACACTTTAAACAAATAAGTCTAAATTGTTGTCTTTTTAATTAAAGTAATAACTAATTCACACTTAACTGAGAATATTTTTCTGCACCATCTTTGAATAATTAATAATTCAGCTCATAATGGCCCAAACTGACTGTCCAGCACCACGGAGAGCAGCAACAGAGAGTCCAGGTGGATATTAGAGTGGAAAGTTGCTGATGTTCAATGTTCAGCAAGACTGTAGATGCTGAGATACAGTTAGACTACCATTTTATCAACATCCTCTTCATCTTCGTCCTCATAACCAAGAACATCATCATAACTTCTTAGTTGACCATCAGAGAGCTAACCCTGGCAGACACAGCTCTCTACTACTGTGCTCTGCAAACACAGTGATACAAAGTGTAGAAGAGGCTGTACAAAAAGCTGAACACTGATATCTGACTCCTCTTCAAAGAGGAGGGAAGTGGTATTCAAAGCTCAGCTTCATATCAGATGGATTCTGCTAATTCCTGTTTGATCAGAGTCACTGTGGTTACAGCTGCTAATCAGACACTGTGGGAGGATCCACAGGAGCAGAGTCTCAGCAAATCTACCACACTGACAGAGGAGGGAAATCTAACATTTAAAGAACCTAAATATCTTCTTCCCATTTGTTAAGGTCAGGTATGTCAAATGACAGTATTCCCAGAGACCATGCAGATCCAGACCTCCTCTGTTTTAGTCTCATAACGGTCAGAGTTTGTGTAGAGATCTGCAATACAAATGGGCCGGGAGCATGACTCGTCCTCAACACATGTAAGGATGTGTCCCTGATCCTAACCTAAACCATACTGTGATGATCTTCTGTTCTGGAATTTTGGTATATGTTCAAGTTTTAACTTTGGCTTTGAATTATGGTTTGATTCATGGTGTTCTGTTTTTCTTGTTAAGATTTATCAGAATTTGAATTCTTACAGTGGAAACGCTTTGGGCACCAGAATAGCGCCTACTGCTTCATTTTTGAAGCTTGTACACATTCAGGTCAGACCTGCTTCAGGAGCATCTCTGATGTTCCGGAAGCACATCCAGTAAAGTGTGTAGAGATGCATCTGATGCTTCTGCTGCTACTGTAATCAATGGCTATCTTGATCTTGGCACTGATTGCTGGATTTGGCTATTTGCTCCTATCTGCTTAGCTCTGCCCAGCGTTCATTCTCACTCATCAGATTCACCTCTTCCTGCTTTTAGGGCACCAGTTTCCAGCCATCAGTGCCAGATTATTCTAGCCAAGTGTGACATTTTTTGAGCTATCTGTGAGTTTCTGATTATTTAATCCTGACAAGTTTCTGAGTTATGGTTTCCCCTGTTCTGCTCTGTTTTCTGATCTGCTTTTGGACTGTTACCTGGATACCTGCTAACGGCTTGGATATCCCTCCAGCACCTCTTCGTAGTTCTGATCTTCTGGCCTGGACTCTGCCTTCGGAATATCCCCTCTGGATTCTTCTGCTCCTCTGCTTGCTCTGGCTGCGGCTCATGGCTCCTCTTCTTCGCTCCAGGAACTCTGGAAGNGAAGCACATCCAGTAAAGTGTGTAGAGATGCATCTGATGCTTCTGCTGCTACTGTAATCAATGGCTATCTTGATCTTGGCACTGATTGCTGGATTTGGCTATTTGCTCCTATCTGCTTAGCTCTGCCCAGCGTTCATTCTCACTCATCAGATTCACCTCTTCCTGCTTTTAGGGCACCAGTTTCCAGCCATCAGTGCCAGATTATTCTAGCCAAGTGTGACATTTTTTGAGCTATCTGTGAGTTTCTGATTATTTAATCCTGACAAGTTTCTGAGTTATGGTTTCCCCTGTTCTGCTCTGTTTTCTGATCTGCTTTTGGACTGTTACCTGGATACCTGCTAACGGCTTGGATATCCCTCCAGCACCTCTTCGTAGTTCTGATCTTCTGGCCTGGACTCTGCCTTCGGAATATCCCCTCTGGATTCTTCTGCTCCTCTGCTTGCTCTGGCTGCGGCTCATGGCTCCTCTTCTTCGCTCCAGGAACTCTGGAAGCGGCTTCCGCTGCAAGCTTTCTTCTGCTGAGACAGAATTTTACCAGGTTAGTGACTCACACGCCCATTAACTTTTCCCGTCTGAGATCTGAAGTCACTAACCTGAGTGCCCTTCTTTGCAGAGTATCCAGAGAACCTGTCCCTTCTGACGAGCAGGGTCATGCTGATTTATTTAATAAACGATTGTTTAGCAATTACCCTGATCTGTTATGATCCTGCCTTAACATTTTATTTTGCTGTCGTAGCCACTCAAATCCCTGCATACCGGTCGTCGGCTGTCACAGGGAATCCCCAGCAAAAGTTGGGGTGTTTTTGATACTGTTTATCAGGGTTGGAAATAAATTTCTGCGCTTTTCAGGTATATGGTACAAACTGCAGGCATCAGAATAGTAAAAGCAAACATATTATGCCAGCAGGTCTCGATATTTTAAGTTAATTTAGGCGTTAATAAACTGTTTAAGAGGAGGGATCATAGTGCTCTCCATCAGCAGTACTGTGTCTGACTCCCTGCCAGCTCCCCGATCATCTTATCTGGTTGGTTGATGTGACACATAAAGCAGCAAAAATGAAATTTTTCCAACTTCAGCATCTGCTGCTTGTGAAGCACGTCATGCGCCTCAGATGCTCAGAAGCTGCTTCAGCTGCTCAGATTCGTGAAGATGCGCTTGTCCTGCTGCTCTAGACACACTGAAGGACCTTTTGATGTACCTTGATGCACATCAACCATTGACTTTGCATGTAAGCCAGCTACTTCTGCTGCTTCAATCACATGTGGTGTGAACAAAAATCACAACTCCTCCTTTGTTTTTGTTTATTTTCAGTTTTTTTTGCTCAGCTTTTTCATGATTTATTTAGTCTTATTTTATATTTTCATTCTTTTTTTTGCATTATTGTTATCTCGAGATATCTTCATTTGCTCTCAATCT
>NW_015152601.1:16973-19425 GCF_000732505.1 Cyprinodon variegatus
CAGGGACCCAGGGTGGCAGTCTGGGGGATCGAAATCCGAATCTTAGGATTCAAAGCCCTATCCCCTAACCACTAGGCCCCAATATGCCTCTGAAAAAGGAATAAAGTGGAAATTCCTTGCAGAGAGAGCATTTTGATGGGAAGGATTTTGGGAACCATTAGTGCCCTCTGTTAAGGGATGCCTCAAAAGAGTAAAGGGCAGAGCATCTCTAAGTTTTGAAGAGTAAACATCTCTACTGTCAGAAATAGAAGCCACTATAAACTCAAGACCACTCACCTTGTGTATAATGATTTAAAGGAACCCCAACCTTTAACTCCAGTGCATTTTCTGGTTGGAAAGAGACTCAGTTCTTTACCTCCTGAATATTGTTATAATATGGTTAATTCATATTGTTCATAGGTTCAATAAACAGAACAGAATAAATACAATTCAGGTTAAGATTGTACTGGGTTGTTGTATAAGATGGCGTAGGTGCCATATGTCTGTTTTTTTCTGCTTTCTGAACAGCGAAGAAGTAAGTGTTTTTTCTAGAAAATGTAGCTCTATGTATATGTGTTAGTTACCGCAGTTCAGAAGTAAAGCGATATAAAATGAAGTCGAATCTCCAGTCGTTTTTTCCATCAAGATGGGATGTTTTCAGCTAATTCCACAACAGACACCACTGGTTACTGCTTGGCTGTGACTCCATCCTGGAAAAGAATATCAGCTGTGCTGGAGGTGTCTTCTCGTTCAAAGTAATGTTTTCCTGCCTACTGTTGCTACAAGCATGCTTGCTGTGAGGGATTGCTTTCGAGTCAATGAGTCGATGCAATCAAGTGGTTTTCCTTACGTAGAAAATTTTGAACTAATCTGACTTTACGAACTGGTTAAAACGTCTCTGTAAAGTTCCTTGAGATAATGCATAAACTGGTGATGAATAAATGAGCTGAATTGAACTAAATTGAATTGAATTGAGTATTCAAGAGATAAAAATGAGCTGAGCACTAGTAAATGTTTAGCTGCATGTTTGCATTAAATAACTGTCTTTGTCGCTCCATCATGTAAACAGATGTTCCACCAGCAGCAGCCCCCCCACCATCCCTTCCCTGTCCCAGTGAAAATGTTGAGCAATGTTGTGTTCAGGGACGGTCCAGTTGGCATCAATACAAAGTCTGTGGGATTTGCATTACTTTTAAAAATTCAAATTAAACTTATATAAATATAGTTATATTAAAACTTTTTTTTTTTTACATAGTTATTTCTATAAAATAAAAATGGCCTCTAACTGATTTTACCGTTTCCTGGACAGTTTAAGGGAAACCTTAAATCACTTTTCTTTTTTTAAATTCAGATTATAAAAATAAAAATAAGAGTTTTATTGTCATTCCACAATTACATAAATAATTCCATTCATGTTATGCAGCATAAAAAAAAATCCTTTAATAAGTTATTGTGAACAATTATTTCATTATTATATTCCGTTTTCCAACACGCTTCTCTCTGCTAGGCTGGCAAGGGGTGCTGATGCCTATCTACACCCTGAACAGATCCTCAGACCCCTTGTGAGACCAAATGCACGAGTTCATCCAGCATCCCTGGAAGATGAAGGCATTGAAGATATGGACTGGCCAACCTGTTCTCCAGACCTGAATCTAATTGAGCACATCTGGGACATCATGTCTTGATCCATCCACCAAAGTAATGTTGCACCACAGATTGTCCAGGAGTTGGAGGATGTTTTAGTCCAAGTCAGGGAGGAGAACATCTGCCACCTCATCAGGAGTCATATAGACACATAGAGGCCACAAACAATAATTAAAATAATTTTGACCTGTTTTAAGAACATTATATCAAACTTAAATCAGCCTGTAGTGTTTTTCCACCTTTATTTTGTGTGTGACATCAAATCCAGGCCTACATCACTTAAAAAAATAGATGACTATTGATGATTTCTGGTTAACTTTATTGTCAGCCTGCTCAACTTTGTACAAAACAAAGTATTCCACGAGAATACTTCATTCTTACAAATCCAGGATTTTTTTAGTGTTCCTTTGATTTTTTTTTAAACAGGTTTTCTAACAATCTACATATTGTCCTTTGCCAAAAGTCTTGTTATGAGTAAATAGAATTATTCCTCACAGGTCTTAGAGGAGAAACAGTCTGAGATCAGAGCAGAGAAAGACCCCCACTGTCAGAGGAATTCAAGAACCAAAGCAGACAGAACAGATGTTGTGAGGAAGATGATGTCACTGCATCTCTGTGACACGTTTCCTCTGTTTGTCATCACTCTAAAATGGAGCTTAAAGCAGGAAGAATGAAGGACTTTGAAAAATGTGTTTCATCCACTTACAAGCTGCTAGAAGCCTTTTGCTCTATTATTCATTGACACCTTCTAGCTCCACCAGAGGGCGCCATCATCCAGTAGGCGGAGCTCTCCTTGTGCTCTGTGTTCCAGCATTGTGTCAATAATAAG
>NW_015152601.1:20930-24719 GCF_000732505.1 Cyprinodon variegatus
CTACTATGAGAAAAAGCAGAGAGAGCAGAACGTTAGAGATTGAACTAATAGATTCTGCAGAGTGGGAGAATAGAGATAGAATGAAGCAGAGTGATGAAATAGGGTTCCCTATGTCCTCCAGAAGTCTAAGCAACCTATAGCAGCATAACTTTAGAGATAGCTCAGGATAACCTGAGTGTTAGAGTAATTGTACATAAATGCATCTGTATAATGTTATAATGCATAGAGCTGTGTGCTGTGTGTATGCAATTATAATCACCTTTTATCTGTAAGCTTACTTTTAAGGAAGTTGTCGATGACTTACTGGCAGCATTGAACCTTCTGACCTCTGATGTCCAACACAGCAGCTGCTACAGTTCAACCTTGACTAAAGTCTGATGTCTAACAGAAATTGTTACTTTTATATTATCTGAGAGCTGTAGCCTTCTTTCTCCCTCCCTTAGTGCAGCTCTGATCTGTAACTATGGAATGCCTGATTCTAATAAATTCTGAGGAGAGTTTTGAGGCTGGCAGAGTGGTTTATGAGATTGTAACACTACAGTCTCTTACTACTCCCCTTGGGAGTAAAAATAATTCTTACTCTGTGCCTTTCTTTCCTTGTCTTACAGTGTTAAAGGTGTTTGAACCTGACACTTAGCCAATTATTAGCTTTATCAAAAAGGAAAGTTTTAAGCCTACCCTTAACACTAGGAGTCCCAGATTTCTGATCCTACTAAAACTCCCAGTGGCCATCAATTTGACGGGGACATTTTTCCAGATGGAATGCATGAATAATGATGATGTCATCAACTGAAATGGTTCTAGTGTGTGACATAAAATAATTGTGGATATGTAGACCTTATATCAGGTCTAATATATATATTTTAAAGGCTGTATTGTATGCTATTATTATCTGTTGTCTAAATTTGTATAAAAAATAAACCAGTAAAATAAAAAAGTCTGTTTTACAACACAGGTCCGAAGTTTAAAATTACAATTTTATTTACAGAAATGTATTACCCCCATGCATTTTCCCCTGACGACCTTGTCAAATTTGTGACAAACATCATGTGATACAATTTTTTGTGCAGCGCTGATGCACCTTGCGCTGTTTTCTCTGCCTCTCCAAAGCTGCTCTTCAGCGATGGAGGGGCTGGTAACCTGCGGAGCTCATACGGTCGGCATGCCAACCTCTGTTTGATAATAGTAGTCCACGGTCTCTGGTTTGGCTTTTGTGGTGTGGGCAGTGCTATCCAAAACTTGAACAAAAGTTTCACTATTGTCTGATGGGTCACTGATATGTCTGCGTTGATTATCCTCGGACTCCCTGTCAGAATCTGAGTCGCTTCCTACTCAGTTCTCCTCATCGGTCTCTCCCTCTCCACCTGAATATCCATCCATGCATTATCTGACACACTTGTCCCAAGTGGGGTCGTGAGGGGTGCTGGTGCCTATCTCCAGCAGTCAATGGCCGAGAGACAGGGTACACTCTGGACAGGTCGCAGGGCAACACAGAGACAAACAGGACAAACAATCATTCTTTTTTCAAATACTTTGTCACCTTTCAGCACAAAAGCCTTTGGTACATATCCTTGTAACAGATAGATTAATCACACATAAAATGGAGGAGGAGATCAAAGGGAATACCTCCTTATATAACCTGGTTGGAACTGGTTCTAACATACAAGTTGAAGGCTTAGATGAAGACAATAGTTTTGCTAACTCTGAAAGTTCAACTGGATCAAAGCAGTCTAAACCCGGTTAGGATTCCATGACAACCTAAGATGCTGCCCCACCCTCCAGAGACAAACCAATCGTGGATAGAGGAGTGCTAATGATCCCGTTTCAATATCATTGTGTCTTATAGACGTGGTTCTAAAACAGCAAAGGCAGATGTTTGTCTCGTTTGCATGTCCCTGCCTCTTCCACTGAGGTTCAAGACCACATCATTCCATCCTCATGCAACATGGGGGCAATGACTTGTGGAGGAGCAAGATAGACAAGCTTCACGGTTTGTCATATAGCAACTGTTCTGTTTGCTTTCCATGAGAAAAGCTATTTCTGAATGTGCCCAGCCTGAATCAGTTCTTCTGTACTTCTCCAGCCTCTTGCAGTTCCAGCTCGACCCTCATCTCATATTTCTCTGGATTTGTCACGGGTAACACCAGAAGGTAACACCACCATTCTCGCAGTTGTTACAGATTCTGTAAAATGGGGTAATTTCATCCCTCTTGTCAAATTGCCCTCTGCAAAAGAGACAACAGAGATCTTAATGGCTTATGTATTCAGAATCCATGGTTTCAAAACTAATGTTGTTACTGACAGGGGCCACAGTTTGTCCCTCAGTTTTTGAAAGCCTTTTGTACCTTGTTGGGTGCTTCTATCAGGCTCTCATCAAGTTATCATCCTCAGACCAATGGACAGTCAAAACAAATCTATCAGGAGTTGGATAATAGTCTACATACCTGCGCATCCCGATGTCTCTTCTCCTGGAGTAAACAGCTGATTTAGTTGGAGTTTGCTCACAACACACCACCTTGCTTATCCACTGGCTCCCCCCATTCCAATGTGTCCCTGCCCATAAACCTTCTTTGTTTCTAGCCCCTGAGAAGGTCAGCGTTCCATCTGCTCTGGCCCTTGCCAGTCACTGCCACCAGTCCTAGGTTAAAGCACGCAGCGTCTTTCAGAAACAGTCTTTGGCCAAAAAGATGGCTGTTGATCGAAATAGGTCTCTACCATCACTTTACTTTTTATCTGCCAACTCTGAACTGAATCATGTAGACTATTCCTGAGATTAATTTGACTATTTCCTGTGTCAAAGATAATCACGTAATTGTGAGACTAAAGCTTCCCAGGAGCATGAGATGCCATCCCACCTTTCATGTAAGCAGAGTTAAACGTAGAGAGAGTGTGCCTCCATCACCCTCAGCAACTTTTTTTAGCAAGGTCATCTTCATATCTTGTTGAAACGTTCCAGTATATATTCTACACTGCTTTTTGATATTTTTGCTCAGCTTGTTTTTGATCTACCTCTGCTTTTGTGGATATTTTACATGATGTTTCTCCAACTCAGTTTGCTGACTCTGGTCTGTATTATAGGATCATTGATTTTATTTTCCCCAGTTGAGTCTTGCATTTGGGTCCACTTTTGGTTGCCTCACAACAAAACCATTATAATATAAGTAGGAATAACTATTTATAATTAATGGACAGGTACCCTAAAGTTAATAATTCAAATATTTTGACAAAACTCTACTTAAATGACAAGAATGATCCCTCACAGGTCTTAGAGGAGAAACAGTCTGAGATCAGAGCAGAGAAAGATCCCAACTGTCAGAGGAATTCAAGAACCAAAGCAGACAGAACAGATAAAGTGAGGAAGATGATGTCACTGCATCTCTGTGACATGTTTCCTCTGTTTGTCATCACTCTAAAATGGAGCTGAAAGCATTTTTTTTTGTCCCACTTACTAGTTGCTAGAAGGCTATATTCTCTATTCTTTAACGTAAACTTATAGCTCCACTAGAGGGCGCCACCATCCAGTAGGCGGAGCTCTCCTTGTGCTCTGTGTTCCAGCATTGTGTCAATAATAAGTGTTGCTGTGAAGAGAACAATAGTCAGACTGAATGTTGAACATCAGCTAGTTTCTCCTGCTGATTTAAACCTTGTTGGACAGATGGAACATTGGCTGTGGATTATTCTAGCTGCTCTTTTCTTTGGTAAGATAGAAAGCTCAACGTGTTTCCTCTTCAAACACTTGAACAATGATCAGTGAAAATTATACATACACTGAATAGAAATCTTTATTTT
>NW_015152601.1:25085-26307 GCF_000732505.1 Cyprinodon variegatus
CATCTCAAACCAGATCACAATATTGATGTCTTTCTGTATCAATGCAGTTTAGTTTTTTAAAACATCTAAGAAAATAGATCACCCTGTAACAGAGAAGCAAAAAGATGTTTTTTGTTCTTTAATATATTGACAACAGTGGTAATTTCTCTGTGAATTACCTTAAAATCATACTGAATTCTTTTTTACTATATTAGAAATTGAAAGCTTTTAAATAATTCACAATTAAATGAGAGTTTATTTTATTTCAGCATATTTCATTAATCATTCATTCCATTCATAATGAGGTGAAACTGACTGATCAGCACCATGGACAGCAGGAGCAGAGATTCCAGGTTGACAACAGATTGACAATCAATCATTCAATTAATAAATAAATAAATCATCAATCAATCAACCAATCAATTAAATCAAACAATCAATCAACATTATTCATCCCAAATTCAGTTTGCACCTCTTTGGTCAATAGGAAACAATCAAGGAAAAATTATACAATCTCATTCAACCACCTTCCAGAAGCATCGTTTGTGCCACTGAAAAAAAAAAAAGATTAAATAAGTTTATTAAAACAATAGCAACATCTTTGGTTATTGGTCTAACGTTTGAAAGCCGCATGTCTGAGAGACTAAAGGAGTTTGAGTTTTCTGTTTGGGAACAACATAGTGCTGTTGTGAGGGAATTAGCATAAACTAAACTCTGAGAACATGGTTAGGCTGGTTTAGGATGGATTTATTTTTCTGAAGGACTCTCTTCTTCCAGTCAGAGCTCAGGTCTGACATCTGGACTACTGCTCTCTCATTACAGACTGTAACTATGCTGTTGAGAGGATTTGTGTCTTTGAGGGATAATCCGTTAAACCAACAGATAAAATAAAAGGAATAAAAGAATGATTACCAAAAAAAAAAAGAAAAACATTTAAAATACTGTAAAATGTGCAGACCTCTGTAAAGTGTCTGGGAACATTTAGGGCCTGATTGGAGCTGTTCTGTGGGAGAGACGAGGTCCAATTCAGGAGGTTCAGGAAATGATTCCGTCTGTAGAAATTAGTGAAGTGCAGATATGTGTCAGAGAAGAGGAAAGGCTCATTTTGATCCATGGAGAGACGAGATGCTGAACTTTAACCCAACTTAAAGATAAAACATGTTTCAAAAAAACATCTCCTGCAGTTTTTCCAGATCAATGAGGTCTTTTTACATCCAGTTGGTCCATTTTTCAGACCATGATG
>NW_015152601.1:29877-32254 GCF_000732505.1 Cyprinodon variegatus
AGAACCAGCACATCTATCACTGATGAGATCAAAGTTACAGTTAAAACAGTTGATGGTTGTGTAAAATTGAATAATAAGTTTTATTTTTCCCTGTGCCTTTGTTCATATCAGTGAGATTTATCGTCTGCATTTAACCCGTCCCTCAGGGAGCCGTGGGCTGCCTCTCCACAGAACCAGCAGCTTTCTGGGGTTAAAGGCCCGTCTGGGATTCAAACCAGAGACTTTGCAGCCTTCTGAGGAAGCTAGCACCCTGCTTTACACTCACCCACTCTAATATAATCTAAATCAAAGATTTTGTTTTGTGTTAGCAGGGTAAGACGTAAAACAAATGTGTTGCAGTAACTAAATAGGATTAAGTAAATTCCAAAAGCGGTTGGATTAAAGTGAAATCTGTATATTTCTGAAAGCAATCATTATTTTTCCCAGTTTTCTGCAGATTAGCATCTTTCAGTTTGCTGTTGATGCTGCTGGTAGAAACACAGTGAATATTATCAGCTGTACTCACCGCTGTTTGAGTCGGTTGATGAGGAAGACAGAAGAAACTCTGACAGAGACGGAGAAACTAGTCTGGAATGAAGCTCTGATGTTATTCTCAGCCTTTATGTTTCATTTCTGTAAAGTGACTAAAACTGGTTTTTCCAGCGCTGCTCCGCCTCTAACTGCTCCTATTTTTCATCCTGTCATTCATGAATCATTCATTCATGGTCATGTCATTCATGAATCTTCTAATTAATTTCCTAATCTGTTTAGGAAGTCCCATGTTTTCTTTTGACTTTTACTTAAATTATAGAACTAAAGTGAGTTTGTGTCACTTCTGCATTTTTTGTGCTGTCGACTCCCATTTGAATTTTTTGTACTATTTCAAAAAGTAAGAAATAAAACCTGATTTCCTTTTTTAAATGCTGTTTTCATTTTGACTACTACAACTTTTTGTTGTATGGGGAGCCTCTGCTGAAATTTCAATTTGACTGTATGATCTGCTTGAACTGTAAAGTGCCTTGTGATGACATGTGTTGTGAATTTGGCGCTATGTAAATAAACTGAATTGAATTGAATTTTATGATGTTGAGATCGTATTGAAATGTTAGTCTTAAGCATTTTTTGTTCAGCAGGTAAAGATATTTATCATGTAACTGTTATAATTTTTGGGAATAGGTGAAAGAGAAAAACTATGAGTTTTTCAGATATTAAGTAGTGTTGTGCAAAATGATATCCTGCAGATAATGAATAAATTATTAACTAGAACTGCAGTTATAGTTAATTATTTAACTTATTCAAAATTGGAGGTGAAGTTAGTTTAGTGTTCTTAGTTGAATAATTGTAGCTTTAATTTACTTACTAACCAGGGTTTATGCCTTTCACCTCCGGATGGTTCCTGGACCGGTTGTTAAAATCCAGGTATCCACACCAATCTAGTGACCCAGGCTCGGTTATCAGCAGAGCTAATAATTATCAATTAAAGAACTATTTATCTCTGTTTATTCACACTATTACCAAAAGCGGGTGGATCTGGCCTGAGTGACGCCTTTATTCTAATAATTCAGGATTACAGAAACATAACATTTATGTAAAATACTACACGCTGTTAGAAAACAAACACGAGGTAGACTAAGTGACTAGTTTAAAAGATAAAAAAGAATAAACCCTAAGAGTCCATTTAAAAAAGGTGGAAAAGGCGGAAAAAGGTGGCTTGTCCGCTTCAGGTTGGTGGAGAGTCCCTGCCTCAAGTGGAGGAGTTCAAGTATCTTGGTGTCCTGTTCAGGAGTGAGGGCGGCTGCTGCAATAATGCGGACGCTGCACCGGTCTGTCGTGGTGAAGAGAGAGCTGAGCGAAAAGGCAAAGCTCTCAATTTACCGGTCGGTCTACGTTCCTACCCTCACCTTTGGTCATGAAATTTGGATCATGACCGAAAGAACGAGATCCCGGATACAAGCGGCTGAAATGAGCTTTCTCCACAGGGTGGCTGGGCTCTCCCTTAGAGATAGGGTGAGGAGCTCGGTCATTCGGGAGAGGCTCAGTGTAGAGCCGGTTCTCCTCCACATCGAGTACAAGTCCATTTAACTGGCTTCTGAGATTGTCCAAGATAGGCCAGATGTTAATACATTCAATAATATCCGTTTGGAATAGCAGCAGGTATGATGATAACAACAGAGGAATTAAAAAACATTAAATACATTCAGCTTAAAATGATAAATTGTTAAAATGCATTAACAACAACAATAGAAGTTCGTTCAGCGGGCTGTGTGTGGGGGGGAATGTATCTGTGTGCAGTGTTGGGAAAGTTCTCTTTCTACGTGAACTAGCTCAAAGTTCAGTTCACACATTTTAAAATGAACTACTGTAGTTCAGTTTATAGTTCATAATTCAAAATTTTGAA
>NW_015152601.1:33938-36887 GCF_000732505.1 Cyprinodon variegatus
TTCAACAACAAAAAATACTTAGTTAAGCATATTGTGCAAAACAACAATAAAAAAAAAAATAAACTCCTATCAGATTTATAGTTCCCACTCTGCAGATTTCTTAGAATCTGTCCTTAAATTACAGCCAAACTCATTTACACAGTAACAGATAAAAACCTTTAGATAAATCAAACATTACCGCCACATATCTGACTCTATAACCATTAAAACAACTAGTAACAAGTAACATTTCCCCTCATCACGGAGCAAATCCCGATGATGAGACATTTGTTCTTTCAATCAACAAACCCCCACCCCCCACCGCTCCAAGGTGTCCTGGTTTTCCAAGACAGATTAAAATCAGCATTAATCCAGGTTTCTCCTATCTGCCTGTCTCTCGCCCGAGCGCAGCACCTCATTAAAGCATCAAATAGAAAAGTGGATGGGTTTTACTTTGAGACGTCTTCCAGTCCGGGAAGGTAGCGGGGAGAGAGGAGAGTTCTAAGTCAGTTTGATGCTACAGCAGAGGGACTTGATGGGCTTTTAGGTCGAGGAAGGTTTACTTACGGCTATCAAAGCAGAAGCATCCTCCTGCAGATAGGCCGTGATGTCCGTAGCGAGGTCCTCACAGAGGGGGGAAAATCCACATAGCATTCAGCTTCGGAGATTCCTGTCTCACCCAGTTCAGCGGGTGCTATGCACGATGGGACACTGTGATCCGTGACTTTTGATGCAGGAAAAAGAAAGCTACTTCAATTAGCTTCCTTTTAGCATTTCATGTGAAACGGGCCTCTCCTTACAGGTGTGGTAACCCAGGGGGGAGAGGGAGAGTGATCTCGCCCTCTGGGTTTTTAACCCTGAATGACGTAGGGGTATTCCCTGGTGGGGTTTCAGCCTTCTTGTGAGCTGATCGGTCCATGCGTGAGCTGACTGTTTCTTTGGCCGGTAGTTTCCAGACATTCTTTGTTCTCTTTGTGCAAAAGGGAAGAGGGATGGTTTGAAATGGTTCATCAAATTTATTTGGCTCCATTGTGGCAATATAGCTCAACTGTAGCACCCGAATGAACAGAGACAGATTTATTTGGTCAGTGAATAATAACTCTGCTGATAGCCATATTGTCTATATAATAAATTGGTGAAGACAACTGGAATTTTAAAGAGCCCATTCAGGAGTCCAACCTAAAAGACCAAGAACCCTGGTGAGTAAGCAAATTACAGTTATAATAATTTAACTAACAATCATTAATTGTTTTTCCCTTGAGTTGAATGACCTATTAATCAACCATAACTTCCAGTTCTAGTTATTTAAAATGTCCATCTAATAGTAAACTTGCACAGCATAAATAAACTGAACTGAATTGAATTATGATAATAAATATTGAAGTTAAAACATAATTTTTATATGACAGAAAGTTAATATTTAAAGAATCTGTTCAATTGCCAGTCAGTCTACATAAAAACATTACAGACCAATTGCAAGATAAAAAGCTATAACAAGGTCTTGGCTTAAGAAACTCCCTCTCCAGCTGGACCATTGACAGGAAGTTGTGGACGAGATTCACTCTATGGAAAAACTGACATATCTTTTACATATAAAATGACATTCCTACAACAAACGCTGGACTAGATGGCTGACATTTAAGAGCAAGGAAGCATAAATAGGCGGATAAAACTTGTAATACTTTTTTTGTTTTTTCTTTCTATTTCTCTACAGATCACTGCCCCAAGTCCTATGTGTGTTGTGTGTTTCATTGTAATGAAAAATGTTAAAGAGTGTTAAAAAAAAATTATTTCAGACCATTAAAATGTTTACAGTAAGGCTGGATGATATGGCCTAAAAATCTCATCTCTGATTGCTTCCTACCTGATCTAATTAATATGTTTCTGCCTTGAGTTGCATTACATAAAATGCCAAACGGCAGTTCCAAAAACTCTTTGATTTAAACCATCCATCTGGAAGATGACCTTAATTTAAACAGCAACAAAATGCCAAGCTGTGAAACCTGCTTGAAAAATAATCATGTTTCAGAACAAACTGAAAATATAACAGACTAAATATTAGTAGCTGATGGTATCACCCAGGTTATAATTTCTGTAGAGACATCTAAGAACAAAGAGGGATGAAATTATGTCACTCAGTTATAGGAGCTCAAGGAGAGCATTGGTGGACGGACATCCAGATTTAAGAAACAAAAGCAAGGTTTAATCAATAAAAAACATTGTAATGCTAGTTCTGTAAGGTTTCCAAAATGTGCCCCTCCTATTGTGTAACTCCTTCCTACATCCTTGCTTGGAATGAATCTGTTGTGGCTGAAAGATGATCAGTTTGTTTCAGAAAGATTTCTGATGTAGACTTTAATTTTCTTAATGTGAAGTTTGGGTTTATACTGTGTGTTTGGAAGAGGATCTTATTTTTACTTTCAGTGGTAGCTTGATACATATTTAGCTGCAGGTACTAAGTTGTGTGCTGCATCACATCAAGGACTCAGGCTGGTAGTATTATTTGAACTTCCTCTATTTATAAGTTTCCAAGATTTATTTTTCAGACACATGAAAACAGGAGCAGAGATTTAAACAAAGCCTCGCGTGTGGTTTCTTTTTAAATAGGTGCTTGTTTGATAAAAATGAATCTAGTTTATGAGGAAATATTGAATGTCTGCATGTTACACACACTCATGTAGACGACCTTGGATCATTCTGGATGTGATCATTGGTTTAATCTTTGCTATTTCAATCTTTCTTTGATCTGTTTAAAACATTTTTGTCATTTTTCTTCTCCCTCTGACTGCTTTTGTTTTTTATTTTCATGTACCTGAGATCTAACAGCCAAATAATGATAATTTTCTGAGTTTCTTTACATATTTCCTCCTCTCCAATCAACCTTTCTCTCAATGTTATCGTCAGTGTTGGGCAAGCTACTTATCTAGTGTAGTGAGCTAAGTTATCAGTTACCCAACAGTAAATTAAGCT